>NC_137815.1:66190232-66368908 GCF_963921795.1 Nannobrachium achirus | reverse complement strand
TTTTCATAGTAAACTTGTGACCTACGGCCGCAATAATAACAATCACAGGGTCTGGAATATGTTTCACATTCAAATGATAGATTTCTGGGAGATAAATAATAGAGTATAAAAGGAAAAATATAAATACTATTCAGCAAAACACAATTATATTAAAAGAGCCACACAGCTTTAGGTTTTGGTGCACCAAGGACAAGAGAGAACATACCGTTGTTGTCGGGTGGAAACCTTGTACGTCCAAAACGGTTTGTTTTGTATTTATCATTTTAAAAATGATTTAAACAAGTGAAAATATCCGATCTACAAGCACACAACGCCTCGCGGTGCGAAGCGTTGTGTGCTTGTAGATCTGTTAATTTCACTCGTTTTGTGCAACAGTCTTTATGATGAAGCAGGGCTTTACTTTACGAAAAAAAAAAAATCATTTTAAACTGGGAGATACAAGTTTTCTGACCGAGTGACGATAACTTCCCATAGATGTCAAGAAGTTAAACGCGAGTGGAATACAAAACGGTCAGGGTACAAACGCTACATGCTGGTGCCTGAAGTCACAGTTGCCACTGAACGTGTAATGAAACCTCATTATGTCTGCTGCTGCTTTCCTGTACAACGTGCAATCCTTCTACACAAAGATACATCCATTTAAATGCTCTGACACACTGACAACCCTGAGACAATGATATTGTAGAGAATGAGAACACGTTTCTGCCATCTTAGTGGAAGATGCATGAATCATGAACAGAAATGTTCAGGATGTTTTTCATAGATGGATGGATGTTTGTGAGGGTACTGTAGATGGATGGATGCATGGATGGGTAGAGATGGTGAGCTTGACAGACAGACAGACAGACAGACAGACAGACAGACAGACAGACAGACAGACAGACAGACAGACAGACAGACAGATAGACAGATAGATAGTCTGGGTAGAAAGCAGCACATTCTGTGTGAAGACAATCTTAGCTTTAAATAGACTGCTACTGCCAGACTAATGAGGCTTTGAAACACTGTGTGTGTTGTGTGTGTGTGTGTGTGTGTGTGTGTGTGTGTGTGTGTGTGTGTGTGTGTGTGTGTGTGTGTGTGTGTGTGTGTGTGTGTGTGTGTGTGTGTGTGTGGGAATTTGGTTCATCATGGCAATAGCAATGGGTAAATTGTGTAGAGTATGTTTGTGGGTGCGCACATGCGTTCTAGACTGTATTAGTGTGCGTGCGTGCCTGCTCAGTTGATAAGAAGCACCTCAAATCGATACAGGGTGGATTACCAAATAGGGAGGTAACCCAGAAGACAGACACACACACACACACACACACACACACACACACACACACACACACACACACACACACACACACACACACACACACACACACACACACACACACACACACACACACACACACACACACACACACACACACACCCACAGAGCTAACGCATTCAGGAAGGCACTTATTGGATTCCCCATTCAGCTGAATAGTCATCTAACAAGCTGTCTGGAAAGGGATGATTTGGGAGAGAATTATGTCTGCATAATAAGGTCACCCTTGTGATCATAGAATCAAGGCGGTACAGGACGATAATAAGCACAACACTCATTGTCTGCATAAATTGGAGACAACGGCAAGGTGAAAGCTCACTGAAACCCCTAATTATCTGTTATCACATTGCTGTCGTCATCATCATCATCATCGTAATCATCATCATTCTCATGCAGACTTGTGCTACACCTCACCCTCATCAGAAACTGTCTGTCATTTACTACACTTATTGGTATTTACCCAGGGGTGTCGCACAGCCACACACGCCCTGGGTACAAGGATTCACTGCGGGCCCCCCATGAATGTTCTTCATAGGGGGAGGGGGTTTAACCCATTTAGACTGGGAATGCATTATAACGCATTATTATGTGCTTTAACTATTGAAAAATAGGAGATATACAAGTCACAGCGTGGCACTGAGTACCGCGCTGCAAGCTTGCATATCTGCTATTTTTGAAAAACCTTGAAAATCTGTGCGTCTTTGAATATTTTTGACCCGATTGTATAAGTGTCTTCTAAATCTTTCTATGTTTCTATGTCAGTGGTGCTCAAACATTTTCATGTGAAGGACCCCCAAAATGATATCTATTTGGCCATGGACCCCCATTTCAAAATATTTAGTTCCAGGGACCCCCCAGAAGCAAAATTTGAGTTAGAAAAAAATACATATATTCATAGATTTGCACACATTTTCATGACTTTTCAAAAATAGCAGATCTACTACATGTACAAGTGCGGCAGCTTGCAGCAACAATGACTAACTACAGGGCAGGTCTACCTATGTATTGTGGGTAGGTGGCAGGACACGCAGGTCCCGACCATGTGAGCGCGCGCGCAACCTCCAGACCACTCCCCCGAACTGGCTTCGTCACTAAGTTCCTTCGCTAAATAAAATAATTAGGGGCCCCTCCACCTTGGGCCCTAGTAACTCAGTTCCATCATACTTACGGTATACAGTGTAATACAATGGGCAGCAACAACCGCTAAGTAATACAGAGTGCTTTCAAACACGTTTGGAACACTGCTAGTCAAACATTTACAAGAAAACATGTATAAGAGATGACAAACAAGTTGCCCGTCTTTGTTTTATCAGACCAGAGACCCCATCCTATCCGTTCCATGACTAATTGTCTAAAATCTAAAACTAGCTCTGTACGGATGATTTCGTAAAAAGGAAACACATACTCATAACATACATGCAGGCTTAGAACACAAATGAGACCGTGATTAAACAACAATAATACAATTACAGTCACATTTCATGGTGACGCAGGGCTTGAAACAACTTCATTTATATGGTTCTGGGACATGGAGTTTACACCTGAATGCTAATTGGCCTCCTCTGAATTTATTAGAGGGCCCTCATGCACATGAAAGCCTGAGAGCTGGCTATTGGAGATATTAGACATATTTATGTAAATCATTGTGAACTAGTTGCAGCGTGCTCTCTGCATGTAATGACACAGATACAAAACATGTGCAAAGTATAGCTTTTACACAAACTCCATTTTGACTTTTGTGTAGATTTCAATCCAGAATACTCCTAAATATTGAAGTGACAGCATGTTGTAAATGGTTTAGGGCAGTGGTTCTCAAAGTGGATTCCAGGGTCTCTGTGGGTTCTTTTAGGGGGGTCTAAATTGACCCATACAAGTCTGTAACTCTGACAGTGTACAAATGGATTTGGTTCCATTTGTACACTGTCACACTTAAAGAGGTGGTGCCATAGTTTTGTACTTTTTCTGGTTTTCATGTGTCTAGGAGGTTGACAGTACTTCATTAGACCCCCTGGTGTGGTTGTTATGAATGATTATGCATTCTCTTTTTATTTGGGTTTTTAGCTGGAGGATGCCACCTGCTGAGTCAGATGTGCCGTTTCAAAAACACCCATACTTATTACATCACACAATCAACTCCTCTCCTAATTACCATTCACCAACACTGTGGGGTGTGGCTAACTTCAGCTGGGTCACCACCCACCATGACAACCACGCATACTTAATGAACTGGGGGTGTGGCCACATAAAAACATCATTTTAACTCTTTCTGTACACTTTTTTGGAAAAAATCTTCCTCCTAGTATAATCATAATAGTTGATAATCATGTTTTAGAGGGGGAATAAATCATGGCACCCGCACTTTAAGGGCAGACCTTGCAATGTGAAAGTTTGAGATACACTGGTTTAGGGGCACATCAGAGCTGAACTGTGGACCTCTTCATCGGCAGTCAACATTATGCAATACATGTGAAAACTGATCTGATTAAATCTGCCTCAATCATATTAAATCACGTTACATGTTCATTAAATGTGTTCATCAGTCGGACAAAATAAACCCCCATGAATCCATGTGTTTCTTCTAGCAACATCATCCCCACTGATATCATCAACATTGTCGTCTCACCACTGATTGATTCAACAATCAATGCAACGCTCATCATGTCCCATTCAACCAAGCTCCAACCAGTACCAGTCCACCCCTCTCCTGTCATCACCAGCACCACCTCCTCCTCATCATCAGTGGCATTACTACCACTAACATCAATGTACTCAACATCATCATCATCACCATCACCATCACCATCATCATCATCATCATCACAGATAGAGCTCGTCCTGAATGACCATAACAGGTCGGTAACTCTGAGTACAAATGGAACCAAATGGACTCTTAAGGGTCCATTTGGTTCCATTTGTACACTCTCAGAGTTATGGGCGGTCCTTGCAAATTACACATTTGAGAACCACTATCCTAGTGAACTCATAGTGTGCCATAGTGTTGTAGTAAATCAGTGTCATACTGAAGAAACCCTGGAGACCGACTTGAAGTAATTGGGTCTTATGATCAAAATAAGAATGCATAATGGTGTGTAAAACAGAAAATCAAAACTTTGCCCCGGACACATTTGTCTGCGTATGGACATATTGATGACCACTGACAGTACACCATCATATGGACATATTGATGACCACTGACAGTACACCATCATATGGACATATTGATGACCACTGACAGTACACCATCATATGGACATATTGATGACCACTGACAGTACACCATCATATGGACATATTGATGACCACTGACAGTACACCATCATGAGAATTGACTGATCCGACATGAGGGGTCTGGATGACCATTCCGGCTGACCCTACCCAGCAAGCACGGTCAGGACCTGGACCAATCAGTGACGTCTCGATTGGGGCCAGATCAAGTTAAACCATGACTAGTCAGATATGGACTAGAATATCACCTGATTTCAACCAACATAAATCCTGCCCAAGACAACGGACGTCCTGGATTACTCAGAGAGGGTCCGATCGAGGCCAGATAAATATCATAACTAGTCAGATAATTATGTCCCAGAATATAACCTTACATGCTCATATTTCAACTAACTTTACAAACAATAACAATAATCCATAAGTCCATATGACGTCCTGGTAATGACGTCAAGATCATCCCCATATGGGCTGTGATCTGTGATCTGTAGTTCTGAACATCACTGGAGTCCAGGGGTGGGCTGGCCATCTGGCAAACAGGGCATTTGGGGGCAGGGTAGGCTAGGGGGCTGGGGGGGCTGGTGGCAAGCCTACTGCATATTGAGCAATCAAATACAACTTGTTTGTCCAATTCTCAGATCAATATGCTTATTTTCCATTCATTAGCTAACTAGCCAAAGTTCTGACACATTTTGGCACTAATCATGTTCATACTCCGCTTGTTGGTACTGAGAACTGTATGCTAACTTATACAATTTATGAATTGTGTAGTTGTGTAGTTATCATTTATGTTGTCTGTAAAAGTTGTGGTATTAAACGCTTGTGTATTTATATGTGCCACCCTCAACCGGTAGAGTATCTTCGCGCACCCTGGTTGTAGGGGCTGGTCTGGTCAAGATGCCAGGGCTGAATTTTAGTCCCAGTCCGTCCCTGCTGGAGTCACCAGAGGACATTATCATAACGTCATCATGACGTCATATGGCTTGCACTCACACACTATACTTCAACCAGCACCCTTCCGACACCCACCTGCATCTCTGGAGAGCTGTGTGAAAGCGTCCACCCCTTTCTCGCCATAGCTTCCCTCAGACGCCACGGTGGAGACGTAGTTCCACCCCATGGCCTTGACGATGTCCACCATGGCCTGAGCCTGGAAGCTGTCCGGGGGCACCACGCGGGAGAAGAAGTCGTACCTCCGGTCGTCACTCAGCTCCGGGGCAGTGGATGCATAGCTGATCTGGGGAATCTGGACAAGAGGGGGAGGATAAGAGCGAGCAGAGTGGTGAGGAGTTGTTGAATTCAATAATCTTGATCTTTGAAGCTCTACCCTCTTGTTTTTGTTTTAAACTGCCATACATTTAATTAAACTGCCATACTACATGTCATTAAAGGGGCCACACCATGCTTTTAAAAATATAGGTTTATATAAATATTGGTCCATAATACAGTTTTATACTAACCTGACTTTCGCCAGATAGTTGCAGCAGTGCGCGTAACGCTCTGCCTTACATCTGGGATCTCTCGGCCAGACTCTATGTAAGGGGCGGGCCATTTTTTGAATTTCTGTAGCAGGTGATTGGATGTGGCCGTTTCTATCACAGTCTGGGAGTGCCAACTCCAACCACTCATATTGGCCTGTCTGCATGACGTTGCAGACAGGCAACGTCATGCACTCAGGCAACGTCACTCTATTAATAATAATAATAATAATAATAATAATAATAAAACTTTATTTGTATAGCACCTTTCATGACATGAAATGCAGCTCAAAGTGCTTTACAGAGCATAAAATGAAGCACACGTGCTTAGCAGAGAAAAAGTACAATAGAAATAAGAAATACATAAAAAAGAGATAAGGAAAATGATTACAATAAAGCAAGAAAAAATAAAAGCATAGAGCATTGAAGAACAATTTCAGAGCCGTGCGGACGTCAATAGCAGCATAGGGATTAAAAAATTTAGCTAAAAGCAAGAGTAAAGAAATAGGTCTTGAGCTGTGCTTTAAAGCTATCCACCGAGGCTGCCTGTCTTAGGTGTAGTGGTAGTTTATTCCAAGCTGTCGGTCCATAGAAGCAGAAAGCTGCTTCACCATATTTTTTATATGTCATTGTTGGCACCTCAAGTAGGTCTGCACTAGAGGACCTGAGTGGGCGGGTTGGAACATATCTATGCAGGCAGTTATAGAGGTACGAAGGTGCCAGACCATTTAGAGCTTTATAAACAAGTAAAAGAATTTTAAAATCAATCCTAAAAACAACCGGGAGCCAGTGTAGCGACGCTAAAACTGGAGTAATATGTTCTCTTATCTTAGTTTTTGTTAAAACTCTGGCTGCTGCATTTTGAACAAGTTGTAATCTGTCAGTTGTTTTCTTTGGCAGACCAGAGAGAAGTGCGTTGCAGTAATCAAGCCGAGAGAAAACAAAAGCGTGGATCAGCGTTTTTGCATCGTTCAGCGACAGATAGGCTCTAATTCGCGCAATATTTCTAAGGTGAAAGAAGGCAATCTTCGTGACATGATTAATGTGTGTATTAAAATTTAATTCAGCATCAATGATCACCCCCAGGTTCTTAACAGAGGTGTTATTTTCTTTAGCCAGGTTACCAAGTCTATTTATTATTGATTCTCTCTGGGCAGTAGAACCTATTATGAGAACTTCTGTCTTGTCCTCATTTAGCTTGAGAAAGTTCTCACTCATCCAGCATTTTATGCTGGACACGCACGTCAGCAATGGGTCTAGAGCACAGGGGTCGTCCGTAGCCACCGAAAGGTACAACTGGGTGTCATCAGCATAGAAATGGAAATTCACACCGTGAGCGGAAATAAGTTCTCCCAGCGGCAGTATATAGAGGGAGAATAATAAAGGACCAAGAATCGAGCCCTGTGGAATACCAGAGCAGATGTTGTGTTTGTTTGACTCGAAGTCAGCTAGATTAACAGAGTAGCTTCTGCCTGTCAGATAAGAGCAAAACCAGGACAGAGCTGTACCTGACAGTCCTACCCAGTGTTCGAGACGTTGTATTAGAATTGTATGGTCAATTGTGTCAAAAGCCGCCGATTGGTCCAGCAGTAGGAGAACGGACACATCTTTGTTATCAGCAGCCACCCTAAGATCATTAATAACTTTTAAAAGTGCAGTTTCTGTGCTGTGTCCTTTCCTGAAGCCGGATTGGAATTTGTTGTGCACCTTATTGTTCTGCAGAAACACATCCAATTGATGAAAGATAATTTTTTCTAGGACCTTGCCCAGAAAAGGCAAATTAGAGATGGGTCGATAATTATCCAGCACGGACGGGTCAAGGTTGGGTTTTTTGAGTAAGGGTTTAACTACAGCCGTTTTCAGTGAGTCTGGAAAGACACCTGATTGTATAGAGCTGTTTACTATTTTTAGGATATCTTCAATAACACAGTCTACAACCTCTTTAAGAAACGGCGTGGGTATTGCATCCAGCGAGCAAGAAGACGATGTCATTTGCGATATGGTTTTACGAAGTTCCTCTTCATCAATTGCACAAAATGATACTAGGCTCCCCCTAGATTTATCGATGCTTTTACACATGGCACCATTAACCGCATTTGCATTTGTGACAGTATTATTCGTAATACCAGCTCGAATGTTAACAATTTTGTTGTCAAAGAAGGATGCAAACTCATTACACTTTGCTTTAGAGGCAGGGAGTGACTGCTTGTAGGACTGGGGGGGGTTTAAAAGGCGTTCAATGGTAGAGAATAAGACCCTAGCATTGTTCTTATTCTCATTAATAATTCCGGAAAAATAGGCCTGCCTAGCCAGACGCATGGTTTTATTATAGGTGGCTGTTGACGCCTTAAATATCTGTAGGTGGATAGTTAATTTATTTTTTCTCCAAGCTCGCTCTGCTCTGCGGCATTGTTTTTTGAGTGAACGTATATGATCGTTTATCCAGGGTGTTACTTTGGAATTATATTTCTTTTTAGTTTTCATAGGAGCCACTATATCCAGAGCTGACTCCAATTTAAGATTAAAACGTTGAACCATATCATTTACTGAGGGAGTATCAGGAAGGCGGGGTGCACACGCAAGAAGGCTGGCAAACTCTTCTGCTGCCGAGGAACCGAAAAATCTCTTTTTTATAGTATATTCTCTATTGTTTTTTTCTAGATCAGAGACAGTCATATTAAAACACAGTAAATATTGGCTCAGAGCCGCTCAGAGCCCGCCCATAGCTGCCGCTGATTGGTCCGGCCCGGGACTTTACGAGTGTTATCAACGCTGGCGGACCGAGACCAGATGGTAAAGCAATGCAACGCAATGCTGCCACCATCTGGCGAAAGTCAGGTAAGTTTTATACAGGTTTTAGCCTAAACAACCACTCAGATATTGAAATTTCATGTTCTGTCTGTCTCTAATTCCAAGCCGTTTCAGATGCAATACCAAAATGCCCTTTGTTGGCAACGGGACGCTGTCTTTGGGCTAAAATTGGAACAATACTGTGTATCGTTCCAATTTTAGCATGGCACCATGCTAATCTTCCCTGTATCGTTCCAATTTTAGCACCACTTTACCCCACCCACCTCATAGTCTCAATATAATCCAACCCAAAAGTACCGCCCCCATCTCTTCAGTTGCCAACTTGCCAGGAAACTGAAGTGGAGGGGTGGTACTATGGAAATGAGCCCCCTGTGACATAGAATGGGGCCAATTTCAAAAGGGTACCGTTCAGACACGCCCATTCAGAAAATCACTGAAACTGCAGTGTTACGCTCTAACAGGATTTGGCTGTGCAGACTTTTTCCCGTGCTGGCAAGGAGTAAGGGGTCAGTAAAATGCACTCAACCGTTGTGTTTTCAGACATCTTCATGTTGGGTCTCCTTCTGGGAGACTGTATGTCTAGGAATATTACTACCTCAACCTTTCTGAGCTTTTTCATTGTTTTTCTGCTTCACAAGTTTTCAGCAATGGTTGTAAAAAGGAAAGAAAAAAGAAAAAAAGAACTTGATGCTGGAGGGTTACTGCAGGCGCATCAGAAAGACTGTGTGTGTGTGTGTGTGCGTGCATGCCTGCCACGTGTGTGTGTGTGTGTGTGTGTGTGTGTGTGTGTGTGTGTGTGTGTGTGTGTGTGTGTGTGTGTGTGTGTGTGTGTGTGTGTGTGTGTGTGTGTGTGTGTGTGTGTGTGTGTGTAAGCCAGAGAGTAGGTGCAAAACAAAGTAGTTTCCTAAAATGTTGAGTGGGGTTGTGGAGTGGTGGAGTGTGGCTGGTCATTCTTTAAAATCCCCAACTGAGAATAGAATCCACTGAAAGTGAACGTGTACACTTCCCCAGCAACTATTGTCTAGGAGACAGACAGACAGAAAGACAGAGCTGAAAATATGAGCTGTTATAACATGAGCCAATTGCTTTTTGATTGCACACAAACAGTATCAACATCACATGGTCATGCTGAAAAGATGACCCCAATTATTTATAAAACATTGTGTTGTAGGTGAACTGCTGCACTGTTCAGTTCATTGGCAGCTACATTACCATATTCACAGTAGTTGAGGGAATTGAGATCCATTAATTAACCTCAGGAATCAACAACTCCTGAGCCTAATTCAAGAGTCTACCACTTTGCCAACTTTGCTCATTGTGACTGTGAGGTAACTAGATTTACAAGTACACCCCCTGGACATGATTGATTGATTGATTGATTGATTGATTATTTTATTAGACAAAAATGGAGAACAGTACAAGTATAGTCAATACAATTGAAATGTAGTACAGTACAAGTACAGTTAAACACCCTGTCTAAAAGGAACATCCCAAATAAGACCTTTTAACTGTCTTTGATATATGACTCGTCCGTCAATCCCCGACCTCCCAATCTCAGGTCGCACACTCATAGCTGTGGGAAGTATACTGTAGGTGCTGCAGGTGATGCAGCACCCCCTAGCGGTGGTTTTATGTATAGGACCTAATTATTTCTACTGTATTCTTATGTTATGACAGGCCACAGCTGCCCACCACTGCTTTGTCAGTGTGCCACTGTTGTTGTATGTCTATAATATGTTTCAGATCTGCTCTGTCAGTGTGCCACTGTTGTTGTATGTCTATAATATGTTTCAGATCTTCGCAGATCAACATCTATGCTTATTTGGGGGGAATTTGTCCAATCCTATGTTATGTTAGGCTATTTGATATGCTGCATTGCCATGACGATTCTGCAATTAGCCCTATTTATATGAATACAACCTGAATTAAACCGATTATAAAAAAATATTAAAACCCTGCTGGAGGGGTCCCTGGACCAGCACCTGCTGCTGTAATTTATTTCCCACGGCCCTGCGCACACTCTAACCATATGAACCCGATGTGAGAACATATTGACAGTAGGTGTGGATGAGTCTAACTGTAGGGATGTGTGGGAGGATGCTGCTTGAAACATGCTCAGCAAAATACAATGATGCTAAGGGGAGAGAGAGAGAGAGAGAGAGAGAGAGAAGCCTCAAAATAGATAGCTCAGTGAAGAAAAGGAGAGATTGCATGCAACATTACAGTTTTTTTCGATTGCTAAAACACATTTTTCAAAACTGTACGTTTGTTTCAAAACTGCACACACAAAACTCCAAACATCAAACACAAATTGCTAAACCCTGGCATCCCTTTGCAAAACAACTCTTTGCCATCAAATCTCTTAACATGTTCACAAAATGGAACTTGTGTTTTCATTTGGTAAACACAGCCATATTTTCACATGACACACACATGCATTCATTGAATAAACACAACTAGCTTTTGGCTGAACACTACCAAGCATGAACAGAACACTGAAGAGCAAAATTGAAAACACAATTGTCGAAATGGAACACACTGAATGAATGTCAATTACTCTGGTAAATGAACCAATTCCCTTTTTGTAAAATGACCCAGTGTATGCCCACTAATCTCATAGACAAACATAAAACAGCACACAAATATGCAGACAAAACATTTTATTGACTGTAGGTCCAAACGTTTACCCCCAAACACTCCAAACACACAACGCCTCGCATCGCGAGGCGTTGTGTGCTTGTAGATCGGCTGTTTTCAATAGTTTTGTGCGACAGTCTTGTATGATGTAGCAGGGCTTTGCTTTACCAAAATACGTACACATTTGAAACTTGGAGATACAAGTTTTCTGCCCGAGAGTGACAATATTTTAGTGATTACAGTATGTTGCGAGGAAAACGTTGAGATAATAGCCATTTTGGTTAGAACTGACTGAAAATAACTTTGTACTTCAAGTTTAAAATTATACTAAATAATATTTTTTCAAGTGTCCAAATAAATTCCAAATATTATCAAATGATCTCGCGGCACCCCTGGACTGCCGTCGTGGCACCCCAGGGTGCCCCATCACCCACTTTGAAAACCCCTGGCCTAGAGTGCCGCATGAAGCCCTGACAGGCCTCAAAGCCCACATCTCCACAAGCCTCCTCCATGGCCTGAAGCAGTGGGACCTGGCTCTGAATTGCTCGCCTGACCCGAAAGTTTAGAGATTTGAATATTTGTGTGTTGTGGATTGATGCTTTGAGATTTTATGTGAGAAGTGTGTGCAAACCTGAAAAGTGTGTCTTGTGTTTTGACAACAAGGTGATGTGAAATTTACATCAGAGTGTAAAGAAGGAAAGTCAGAGTCTAATATGATAAGGAAATCTAAAGTAGTAACAAATTGAGTCAAGCGATTGGGGACAGAAGTAAAGGTTGTGAAAATTGTGCCAAATTTTTGAAAAATGTGTTTTAGCAATCGAAAAAAACTGTAATAGGACCCCAAACCACAATATTTCTAGGATACTGTGTAATACACTGCATGCCCAATCTTGTGCGCTGCCTTGTAAAATATGGTTAATAAGTTTAGGCATAAGGGGTAAGGCGGCGTAAAAAATTGTGTTACATCTGGCCATAGTTTAGGACATCTTAAATAAAAGAAAAAAATAAAATAAACAGACAACTGAAAACCCATGAAACAGGTCTACAGTGCATTCTTTATTTTCGTAGTAATACACATATAATTTATTTTAATACATCAGCCAGATGGCTAGAAAATAAATGTATGTATGTATGTATGTATGTATGTATGTATGTATGTATGTATGTATGTATGTATGTATGTATCTATGTATGTATGTATGTATGTATGTAAAGATTCAGGGGAGATGTTTCCATCTGTATCTAATGAACATGTGTTTTCCTACTAGTGTGGTAATGTTTTGGCAGGCATGCATAATACACCTTGCTTCTGCCTCCTAGCAGGTGCTAATCAAATATAATAAAACTCCCTAAAAATTACACAGCAACTAACCTATGGGCTTACTCAGGGGCGTCACAAGGGGGGGAAAGTGGGACGGAGTTACTAGGGCCCAAGGTGGAGGGGCCCTAATTATTTTATACTTTAGCTATTGAAAAATAGCAGATAAGTTGTGAAAATGTGCGCAAATCTTTGAATAGATGTATTTTTTAAGCGAACATTTGTAACTCAAATTTTGCTTCTGGGGGGTCCCTGGGACTAAATATTTTGAGATGGCGGTCCGTGGCCAAATACATATCATTTTGGGGGTCCTTCACGTGAAAAGGTTTGAGCACCACTGACATAGAAACATAAGTTTTTCAAAAAACCTTAGAAGGATTTGAAATATTCAAAGACTTGGTCAAATTTTCATGATTCTTCAAAAATAGCAGATCTACAAGCCTGCTGTGCGGAACTCGGTGCCACGCTGTGAGCTTGTAGATCTGCTATTTTTCAATAGTTAAAGCACAAAATGTGAGTGAATCCTTGTACCCAGGGCCCAGAATTTGGTGCGACACCCCTGGGCTTACTTTCTCCATAATTGGAAGGCGTTTTCACACAACAGCCGTTATCTCGGAATCGCCGAGACCTGTTCTCTCCACAAGGTTGAAAATGAGTTTGACACAGTAAACAGTAGAGGTGGTCGGGGTAATTATACAAACTCTGAACACGGTCAGGGATTATTTGATCTGCTCACCTGAGCTTTTTCTCTTGCCTGTCAGAAGCAAAAGTCTGCCTCATTAAAGAAAAAAAAAAAAAAGTTGTTAAATCCTCCTGCCTGCACAAGACATCTCTTCCAATTAGCCTCGCCAATCTTATGCCTGGGTTAAAACGTGTTGATAAGAAAGCATGGGCATAAGAGAGGAGATTATGTGTGTGAAAAATGCTCATCTAAACGTATTGCTATGCTATATTTTATTTGACTTTCTGCAAGTAGACATGGGGAGAACATAATATATTGTCCAGTACAGTACAGTAATGTACAGTATGTGGCTGTTCTGCTGAAATGCAATCACAATTAAAAAAGAAATTCAGGAATTTGTTTCTCTTGTTGACACCCAAATACTTGACATTTTCCCTAATGATCTTTTCTAATGATTTCTTTCTTCCGAGGGTCATGTGGGTTTACCTCCATGTGGGTGGCAATCCAACATCACAAACAACAGATAATCAATAAAAGAAAACGACCAAATGGTCAGGTTTGTTCAAGGCTACAACAATATTCTTGCTGAAAGGTCAATGCAACGTTAAATACAATGCTGCATTCCTGGAGCAACTCAGGGTTCACTGCCTGGCAGTGGTGGAAAAAGTACTCAGATGTTTTACTTGAGTAAAAGTATCAATACTGCAATATAGAAATAATCCGTTACAAGTACAAGTATGTAATTCAAAATGTACTTGAGTAAAAAAGTACAAAGGTATTGGCATCAAAATGTACTTAAATTACCAAAAGTAAAAGTACAACATTTTTTAAAATAGACGATCTACAAGCTCACAACTCGTCGCGATGCGGCACGTTGTGAGCTTGTAGATCGGCTATTTTCAAAAATCCTAGGGCTAACAAGTATAATTTATACAAACTACTACTAAGGCAAAGTAACTAGTAACTAAAGTTTTCAAATAAATGTTGTGGAGTTAAATACAACATTTGGATCCGAGATGTAGTGGAGTCGAAGTAAAAGTACTGGAAATTGGAGATACTCATGCAAGTAAAGTACAAATAACTCAAAATAGTACTTAAGTACATCTATCTACTAAATGAAGAGAGTCAGTCACACAGTCACTCACGCTCTAACGCTCTCACATCAATGCATTTCCACGTTTATCTCTTCACTCGCTTCAGCAACTGATCCCAACTTTCTCACTCACGCATGCACCGGGTGTGTTTGATGAGTTGTAACTGTCTCATCTTCCAATGGAACACACACATCCAAATGAGCACCCAAATGTTGTACACAAATACATATTAACGCATACATAATCCCCATACTTCTATTCACCTCATTTTGCTGTTAAATTATTTGTATTCATCATAAATATACACTCCTCCATGGGCTGCTCCTTACATTATGATGCTCCCACATATTCTCATGCACGCACCAGTTACAGTTACTTTTCCCATAACCCACACTCTGCACACATTTTGGAGCACATATCTTCAAACGGGTAAGGTCTAGTTACTTAAATAAATGTAATTAGTGACTTTACACCACTGCTGCCTGGCTTCCCTGCTCGGCAGCGCTTTGGGGAGCAGTTGGTACCATGGAGATGGTGAAGGCCAACTCCTTGCTGGATAGGAACGATGCGGTTGCAGGGCCTGGGGTTCAGCTGCTGCTGTCTGTGCATTTATAAAGGTCTTAAACCGTGTTTGATTTAATCTTCATGTCCTTGAAAGCGTGTTGAAAGTTTTATGGCTTCTAATGGAAGATGTCACAAAGGCCACCTCACATGGCCCGAAGCAGGGGGTAGATATAGATATAACGTTATCACACACACACATGCCCACCCACACACACACGTCCACACACACACACACACACACGCGTCCACACACACACACACACACACACACACACACACACACACACACACACACACACACACACACACACACACACACACACACACACACACACACACACACACACACACACACACACACACACACACACACGCTCGGCAGCCCAACACTCATGTACAGGTTCACCCCTGACTCCACCACGTGCACACAATCAAGAAAATCCACACGTACATAACAGTACCGTGATTGACTGACTGATTCCTTTACATGTTGTAAATGCATAAGCAGAGCATACATCTGAGTGTAAATGTGCGTTTCTATGTGTGTGAAATGCGTTGTGATACAGAGTAAAAAAAACTGTCATGAAAACAGAAACGCACACGTACACGCACACAGACGCACACACACACACACATGCGCGCGCACACACACACGCACACACATATGCACAGTAGCCTTCTGCTGCATACGAAGTACGCACACCCTATGGCACTGAGAACTAGCCTGGCTAGCCAGCCCTGATACGTTAAGCTCAGTCACTCATTCCTTCCTCAGTATCAGGTCTGGACTTCGGCCTATAGGCTCAGTCACTCATTCCTTCCTCAGTATCAGGTCTGGACTTCGGCCTATAGGCACCGAGTATGAGAAATTAGAAAATGATCGGGGCCAATCAGTGGCTGCGTTTCAACTGCTGTCCGCACAGCAAGTGAAAAGCTTACCCTGATTGGTCCATGTGTAGATGGTGACGTAGATGCATGCTGCGGCATTTTCAAAACAACAATGGCTGCCCTCGATGCAACAAGTGTAACAAAAGACTTGTTTGTTTGCTGTTCTTCCGACTGGCTGTTTTGCTACGCTGATTGGTTAGAGGAGTCTGTCTGTCAAGGCAATTACTCCCGCCCACTTTTCAAGCTGCCTATGGGGCTGTTAAGTATGACATCATTTTGTAGGCAGAGGAGAATTTCTGCCCCCAGTTTCCGTGAATCTTTTTACTATTTTTACTATTTACACATTTTTCTTCTCTTTGTTGTTGAAAGGAAAGTGTTAGAATTATACTTTAGTCGTTATTTTTTAGTGCTGAAATAACGAGGGACAGAAAATGCTCTGGGGGCAGATTCTCCTCTGCCTACAAAATGATGTCACGGCTTAAAAGCCCCATAGCCCAAAGTCCAGACTCATATTGTGGGAAGGAACGAGTGAGTGAATGCACAGTATGAGGCTGGCTGGCCATGTTAACTGAGAACAGCACAACTGCAGAAAGCCAACATCCTCCTTCCACCTGCTGCCATTCATTCTATTATCTTCACCACACACACACCTTTTTTCAATACAAGCCTTCTCCTTGGCCACACTCGCACACGCATAGTTCAACTCTTGACAGCGTTACAGTATCAGGTTGTTATATGGCAGCCCTGGATTCTGGATGTATGTGTCTCAGAATGTCAGAGACACACACACACACACACACACACACACACACACACACACACACAGCGGGACAGTGATGGACACCGCATGCTGTCTGATCACTGATGTTACGGGAAGATTCCCCAATTATCTGTGTCCATTAGCCTGTCTCTCTCCATGACAAAGGGAGGACATCTACCGCCTCCACGGTCCTCTGATGTGAGACAGCCCCGACAGCATGGACCCCAGAGAGACAGAGAGAGAGAGAGAGAAGAGAGAGAGAGAGAGAGAGAGAGAGAGAGAGAGAAAGATGGGGGGGGTATATAGGGAAAATATAGAAAGGTGAAGGAATGATAATCAGTGGTGGAAAAAGTACTCACATGTTTTACTTAAGTAAAAGTATCAATACTGCAATATAGAAATACTCTGTTAGGGTGCCCTCAGACCAAAATACCTATGAGAGTGGAATCCGCGTTCCACCAATGCATTTCAATGAGAGTGAAGCGGTTTCATGCCAGCAGAGGATTTCTGCAAAAACCGCTCCCTTCTCATTGAAATGCATTGGCGGAACGCAGATTCCACTCTCATAGGTATTTTGGTCTGAGGGCACCCTTACAAGTGAAAGTCCGGAATTGTACTTGAGTAAAAGTACGAACGTATCAAAATTTACTTAAGTACTAAAAGTAAAAGTACCAAATGCTTGAAAATAGCCGATCTACAAGCTCACAACGCGTCGCATATAGCCAAGTTATTAAATAGGGCTAAAGTGGTTAATGTATGTAATGTTTTGTAAAATTATAATTTATACCTGCAAAGTAACTACTCCGACAATAAGAAGTCACTGTCGGAATGGAGACATGTCGGAATGGAGAGCACCCCCCAATATTTGGATCAGAGTGGAGTAGAAGTAAAATTATTGGAAATTGGAGATACTCAGGTAAAGGTATAAATACCTCAAAATTGTACTTAAGTACAGTACTTAAGTAAATGTGTGTGTTACTTTACACCACTGATGATAATCAAGAGTAGGAGAGAGGAAAGAGGATGGCGAGGGACTGTGGAATTAGGAGACGGACATAGGAAAGAATGGAGGAGGCAAGGAGGGAATTAAGAGAGAAACAATCCTCATTGTGTGACTTTTTATGACGTCTGAAGTTCAGACTCTGAACACATGCAGTACAGACAGTAAGACTCTGCTCTTTAACGAGACAAGTTGAAGGCAGGGAAGAAAGAAAGAAAGGAAGGAAGGAAGGAAGGAAGGAAGGAAGGAAGGAAGGAAGGAAGGAAGGAAGGAAAGAAAGAAAGAAAGAAAGAATATAACGTCACTGTCGGGCAGAAACCTTGTTTCCACCCGACAACAGTCTGTCTGTTTCACTGACAGAAAGAAAGGAATGAAGGAATAAATGACTGACTGACTGAAAGACTGAAAGAAGGAAAGGAGGTGAAAAGTGGAATGCTGAAATGAGACGATAAGAAAGGAAAAAAGGCAATCAAGACACAAAACAGAAAGTCTTTGTCTTTCTGTGCCAAGAGAGGATAAGAAAGAGAGAGAAAAACCATAGGAGCAAAGCAGATCCTCAGACCCTGACAGAGGAGAGAGGAGGATGTCAGACAAGACATGATCCCACCGATGCTGTCAGAGCCCTCTGCCTTCCCCCGAGTGTGTCTGTTCTAATGATGCCATTTATAGACTGTTGACTGTTTCTGTGTGACAAAGATTCCTCTCTCACAGGCACGTGCACACAGACATCAAAGGGGGCGTGAGCCTCTGCCCTTTTATCCGTCTGTAAAAAGTGCAGTCTCCTGACCATGAATGCAGTTTTTTTTCACTATGGTGAAATGCCCTCTTTCCATGCCATACCTGAAGGCAGCATTCAAGAAAAAAAAAAGAAAAAAATGCCCTCTCTGTGTAGAAATCCATGTCGTAAGCCACATCTCCAGCATTGACTTGAATATCATTAGTTCAGTGTGGTGTCAAGCACCGAAAATAGACGACCTCGCTGTGACGCGTTGTGAGCTTGGAGGTCTGCTATTTTCGATATTTCCACCAAAAGGGCCTTTTAGACATTTCAGCCCCTGCCTCTCTAACATTCTCTGCACGTCCCTGCTCAAAACCCAGGACCCTTCCAGCTGTGAGGCGAAGTGCTACCAACTGCGCCACCGTGCGCCCAGTGGAGTCTACTTTTCAATGGGAATGGAGCAGGGACGTGCTGGGCCCCTGATTCAGCCCGGGAAAAAGAGTTGGAGAGGCCCTCATTGCGTGCTATAGAGAGAGATCTCTCTCTATAGCGCTGCTGCAACTCAAAGATTTGCCATTTCAGATCATGACAAGTGACAAGCCAGTGGGCCAATTACTGAACATGAGTTATATTTCGTAGTTGTCGGGTGGAAACCTTGTATGTCCAAAACCGTTTTGTATTTATCATTTTAAAAATGATTTAAACGCACCGCGAGGCGTTGTGTGCTTGTAGATCTGCTGTTTTCACTACTTTTGTGCAACGGCCTTATATGATGAAGCAGGGCTTTACTTTGCGGAAAAGTTTATAAATTTGAAACTTGGAGATACGAGGTTTCTGCCCGACAGTGACGATTTACTTTGTTGGCCGCCCAGCCCCCAAAATGGAACGAAGGCCGACATTTAATTTATATTTTTTTCCTAATGGCCGGCCTGGACCGGCCGGGAATGAACCGGCCGTTCGGGAGTTGTCTCGCTTTTCCCAATGGCCAGCACGTCCCTGGAATGGAGTGGTTTCTTGCCATTTGCGTGTTTATGCACAAATACACTCCATAAAAATTAGAAATGCAAAACAGGGAAAGAAACCTGCATGTGGAGAAAATGCAGTTGCAGGACATTTTCAGGAAAAGAGCAATGAAGCCTGAATACTTTAGCCTGGTTCTGGTCTTGCTGTGGCACCATTTCTTGTTTGTTTTTCTGTTGCTGTGTTGATATGGAGGTGAGATACTTGTGTTGCACTGACTAGCATTGACTGTTATGTACACTTTGGCACTGCTTTGTTAAGTTGTGCTTTGAGTATTGCTTTTTTTGTGTGTGACGTGTCACTTATGAATGTTGAATGTTTCTCGGTCACGTTATGTATATGTTACAGTTAGTTTGGGTAAATCAGTTAGATTGGGGTAAGTGCGCTCGTTTTGTAGTTCACCACACACCCCCACCACCACCTGTATCAATTCACTTTGATAGTTACTTATCAACACACCTGTGTAATTCTGCGTATTGACCACACAATGGCAACAACAGCCATTCACTTGTGTAGTCTGTGACATCACTGGTCTGCGACGACTCTTTGTTTATCTACTAGCCTATCTCATCTGTGTTTAGCCATTATCTTACTAGCCATTAGCTTACTATGCCTAACCCTAACCCTAACCCTAACCTTAACCTCAGTAAAACTATGCCTAAACCTAACCCTATAACTCTAACCTCCGTGGGGTGAGGCGATATCCTGCCGACGCTACGTTGTCTCGTTGTCGTTGTTGTGGATGAAAGCGACCGCTTGCTCTGCCCTGCGCCGCACGACAAGCGCTCCTGTTCTCAATCTAACTAAATCTCAAACTAACTGTGACATATATATTCTTCTTTTTATCGTGCCTTGCTTTTTTTTTTACTGTACACTACAGTACTCTTTTTCTTTTTCTTACCTCTTTATAACCTTTAACTGCTGTACTGCCTCTGGGCAACTGGTATTCCCCCGTGGGATAATAAAGGTATCTATCAGTCTGTCTCTGTCTCTGAGGGATCAAGATCCTGACTGGTGGGCCGGCCTGATCAGGTCTCTCTGTGTCACACCGGCTATGGCATCATCTTCCCCTCTCTTAATTCTTCCCATGAACAGGAAAAGGTCAGCGCTTTGACACCTTCAATAAAACACCACCCCGAACAGGACCGTGACACCGACAAAACCCTGGATTGATCCAGGACACGGTAGCGGAACAGAGAGAGAGAGAGAGAGAGAGAGAGAGAGAGAGAGAGAGAGAGAGAGAGACAGAGAGAGACAGAGAGAGAGAGGGGGAGGGAAACAAACAAGATGGACAGTAGAAGGGACAGTGAGAGTGAGACAGACAGTGAAAATACAATCTAGAAGGTCACAGTGACACGGGAAAACAGGGCTATTGGCATTTCCATCTGACGCTTGCTGACAGCTATTGACCACCTGGAGGACCTGGTGTCTGTCTAGTGTCTACACAGTAAAATCCTCAGTGTTAATCTAACCCTACAAATGGTTCCATTTACACTCTCACAGGCATGTGCACACATAGACATCACCTTGTGTGCTTGTAGATCTGCTATTTTCACTAGTTTTGTTCGACAGTCTTGTATGATGAAGCAGGGCTTTACTTGTGTGTGTGTGTGTGTGTGTGTGTGTGTGTGTGTGTGTGTGTGTGTGTGTGTGTGTGTGTGTGTGTGTGTGTGTGTGTGTGTGTGTGTGTGTGTGTGTGTGCCCAGCAAGCACGGTCAGGACCTGGACCAATCAGGCCCTGACCGTCAGATCTGGCCTAGAATATCACCTGATTTCAACCAACATAAATCCTGCCCACGAAAACAGACGTCCTGGATTAATCAGAGATTAAGAGATAAATATCATAACTAGTCAGATATGTCCCAGAATATAACCTTACATGCTCATATTATTATTAACTAACATTACAATCAATAACAATAATCCTATAGTCCATATGACGTCCTGGTAATGATGTCAAGATCATCCCCATATGGGCTGTGATCTGGCCAGGTTCTGAACGTCACCGGAGTCACCGGAGGACGTTATCATAACGTCATCATGACGTCATTTGGCTTGCAGGGTGGGTGTGTGCGTGCGTACGTGTATGTGTGTGTGTGTGTGTGTTATGTAAATAACTTTTTACTGTATGTGCATGTTTTTATTGTTCTATATAAATATAATTGTGTGCTTGCGCGTGCAGGTCCATTTTAATCTATGTGTGAGTTAGTGTATGTATAAACTGTCGTTGGCGGGTGGAAACCTTGTATGTCCAAAACTGTTCATTTTGTAATTATCCTCTAAATAAATACTAAAACAGCCAATCTACAAGCACACAACGCCTCGCGATTAGATCGGCTGTTTTCACTAGTTTTGTCCAACGGTCTTGTATGATGAAGCAGGGCTTTGCTTTACCAAAAAACATACACATTTGAAACTTGGAGATACAAGGTTTCTTCCCGACAGTGACGAAATACGCCTTTGGCGTTTCTATGCTATCAGTCCTTTTCATCAGGCCACCCCCCAACACCCCTCTAGCTCTCTATCCTCTCTCATTCTAGTTTATCTCCAAAGCAGTGTGTATCGTTCCCTTGTCTCTTCTCTATTAATTAGCCAGCAGTCCACATCTGGCGTTATGCTAGACACAGTTATCTCTGGACCACATCACATTGACAGGCCCCTACACAGCACATATGGCATCCAGCACAGAGGCCAACACCCAAGCACTAACGTTTTATGATGCGCTAGATCTTCAGGGGCTTTCAGGAGGGAGTAGATTCATTCCACTATAATTCAGTTCCCTCTTATTGTGAAATCCTTTATGACAGGGGTCTTCAATGTTTTCAGGTCAAGGACCTCTTAGCTTAGAGAGAGATGAAGCAGGGACCCTCCAGATTCCATATAGTTCCATTGTTTGACAGCACATCGTCAGTGTATTTTGGATTCAGGTCAATTTGTATCAAATATGCAACCACTTGAACTGTCAATACTTAATAAACTTGACCTTGCACTCTGTACTTAGTCTGCTCTTTTTCCCCTCTACACCAAACTTCGTTGCCGAAAATGGCTTAAGTTCTCAGAATACGGGCGTTAGGGTTCAAGTGGTTAATAATAAGGAGAAAAAAAGGTTTCTATCACACAAAGATTTGAAGGACCCCCTGTAGTAACTCTGAGGACCCCCTAGGGGTCCCGGACCCCCTGTTGAAGACCCCTCCTTTATGAAACCATTTCACCACTGTGAATCTATTTCTTGTGTACAATTATGACATTAGCAAGGGTGCACATACCTTTCTGGGGCTGGTACTCAGGGGAGCACCTGGATATGTTGCTTGGTGCGCACTTTTTATTTTATTTTATTTTTATAGGGCTATATACATAACAAGGGCTCTGACATGACCAAATAAATAGAACACTACAATGCAAGCGTTTCAGTGCTGCACATTAAATAGTTATCTTATTCAACAGTGCCATTTTAATATTTTTTGGCGCATTTAAAAGCAATGAATACTGTAGATGGAGAACGGCAGATATTCATGTATCAAATAGATATACTGTTCACATCCAGTAGTCACTCGTGCAAGTGCAAGACAAAATAAATAATAGTAAAGAGAAAAGACGCCAGCAATGGCCGATCTCGTTTGTACCTGATAACTGCACAGCAAGCGTTTTATTGGAGCTACGAGCTCTGCTCCCACAATGTTACGCGAAAGTCTTGTGACGTGACGTAAACCAGCATGAGACAGATTCACAGACAGATGGAGATGATCTACTCACTTAATACTGTATGCTGCTGCGGAGTTTCCAAGAGTTTAACGTGCAGTATTTCCAAAGTGTGTTCATTGTTTAAGTCACAGCATGGTTTAAATATGGTAAATATGAACTATGGATAATATATTATTTTTAATCCAAGTGGGTCAGTGTTTACTTAGTTAGACTAGAGTTTCAAACAGAACTGTTGTGGCAGCTGGGTTACAATAGAAACTGACTTCATCTAAAATCGGCGGATTTCAAAATAAGAGACACTTGTAATGATTAGTCAACACTACTTTTATTTTTAGGTCTACTTACAGGAAGTACATGTTAACGTGCGGTACGTGACACCAGAGCTAGTATCTAACGCTAAACAAATAAATAAAAAGGGTACCGGCGGCAGTGCGCAAAAGCGCTTCATGTTGTTTGATCCGTCACGCAATATTTATTTTGACCATGCATGCGCACTTGCGCACCAGTTATGTGCACCCCTGGTTATTAGGATAGAAAACATCCAATCCCATGGTGTAACTTCATCAGTCAGTCCGTCAGTCAGAGACTACTCTATGTTTATTGAGCTGTCCCAGCTGTTGGGGTGTAGCAGCAAAATAATAAAAAGTGCTAAACCCTGTAGTTCCATATCTTGGTGTGAAATGAGATGATGTTAACGTGACCATCGCTGGTAACATGACTCAGAGAGAATCGCTGCATGCAGAGCCCTGGTCCTTTCAGCTTCATTTAACAACACCTCCCTAATATGTTTATCCACACGTGTGTGTGTGTGTGTGTGTGTGTGTGTGTGTGTGTGTGTGTGTGTGTGTGTGTGTGTGTGTGTGTCATCATGGTGGGGGTGTTGCAGCAAATCTGATTTCATTCCATCTCGCCCTTTCTTCTGTGTGCCTTTGCCTCTTACTTTTTTTTTGCGTATGTGTCTTTTCTCACGCTGTCTTACTGGCAGACAGACACACACACACACACACACACACACACACACACACACACACACTGCAGACAGAGAGTGATGGTTAAATGAAGCGGAAATCAACAGGCCACTCTCTGCATAGTAATACACCTTCTGGCTCGCTGGGCTGTTCCTGCATTTGTCTCTGTGTGTATGTGCCTGTCTGTGCTGCTCGCAAGTATTTGGCTGCATGCACTCTTCTTGGTCTGTCTGTCTGTCTGTCTGTCTGTCTGTCTGTCTGTGCGTACAGTGGTGCATTCATTATAATCTGTAGTTCGTCATCTAGTTGAGTTTAGTCCACAGACTCCACACAAACAAAACACATCCCTTGTGTCTGTCAGACAAACAAGGTCCACTTCCCCTTCCTTCCTCCCTTCCTTTCGCTCACTCATGTTTTCACATTTCTATTCTCTTTCTCCCGTCTCCTGAGCTTGCGGTCCCTCTCCTCCTCTTCCTCTCACTTTCCTCTTCTTTTCCAGAGCCCTCCCTTCCTAGCCAGCCCTGATACGTGCTCAGTCACTCATTTCTTCCCCAGTAGCCTGGCTGCCCCTGAGGTGGGGTCTGACATTTGTATATAGTTTTTTTTATTGGCCTAAAATATTGTCTATATACATACAGTCGTGAATCCAACTGCTGACCGCCTGTCAGCATTGAGCAATTTATTGTATGGGGGTAAAAGTTTGGGGCCCATCACTTACTATACACTATACTAGACTGAGACTGAGTGAGACTGCTGTATGTGATATTAAATGACAGGACCCGAGAGTTGAAAAAATATTTTAAGTTAACTGTGGATGGCTTTGAATACACGCTGTTTGCCGCCACGGAAAACATGAAATGTTTTGGCTGTGGGGAAGAGGGGCATCTGATCAGGTCATGCCCAGAACAGCAGTCCACTTCGTCTGGGGCAGGGTTGAGTGGTGTTGGTAAAGGGAGGAGGGGGACTGTAGCATGGGGACGTCCTGCTACAGCAGGGGACACAGGACAGGTGAACAAGGAGGGGGAGGTTGTTGGACAGGAGGATACAACTGAAGGGGAGAATGAACATCAAGAGAATGTTTTGTCCCAATGTCAATCTCACTCCTCAATGTAACCCTTGCAGAGGGCAGACGGAGGGTGAGAAGGTTTTAATGGTGCTTTATTATTTTGCGGGATATGGCTGTATATGTGTCACTGAGCACCCCTGTTGTTGTGTACTTTACTTTACTGTACTGTACTGTATTTTTTGTACTTGTGTTTTTTGTATGCTGCTGGACTGTCCACGTGTCCAAGACAAATTTCTCCTCATGGAGACCAAATAAAGTAACCTTGAACCTTGAGAATGGTGGAGGGGAGGAGGATAGTGAACTTGAAGTTGACAATGAGGTTTTGAATAAACAACAGGACAGGGACTCCAGTGCCAGCCAAGTGGAAGGAGGTGGGACTGGAGTAGGACAGCTAGTAACAGAGGTAGACATGAGAGCAGAAGAGGATAGTTTAAAGGTGACTAGATATAAAAGGAAGGCAAAAAAAGATACAGGTGGCTCACAACCAAAAAAGGTGGCAGAAGAAACAGGTGACAGTCAGAGAGCTGATTCAATTCCAGACGGTGGCGAAACTGGGGGGTGGGAGAGCAAGGTGTCTGATGAGGATGAACTGACTAATTATGGATTGGAAGCAATGAAAACGTTTTTGCAGAAGACCAACAATGTAAATGGGGGTAAAAGTGGCGAGTTATTTCCCTAGGAAAAAAGCCTCGTTTAAATCAGCTAAATTAAACATGAAAAAAAAGAGGAAAAGGGGCTTTTACAGAGCAAGAAATATGTAGAGTAGAAAATTGGTTAACGCAAGTGAATAAGGAAATGGAAAGCAATGATGAAATGTAAACTGATTAATATGAGTGAGTTCATGTTAGTGGAGCATTTGGTGCTGTTTTGGGGTTCCCTCTCTGCACAGAGTCCTTTTTTTCCGCCTAGTTTTGCTTTTAACAGTTCTGCTGCCGTTGACAGTTCTCACCGTCATTGAAAGGGTTAAAATCATGGTGCCGTTGACGGTGAGGACTGTCAATCTTACTGTATATGCAGTAAAGGTATTATTACTTACTGTACGTCGCTCCGCTCCCGCCCGCATCGGTAATGTCCGCGATTTGTTTACAACGCACGTGCACGCGAAGTGAACGTCCTCCATAGTAAATCCATTGAGAGGCCCATAAAGAGACTTAATTTACTCAAAAGAGACATTTTTATACAAAGAGTGGTCTCCATACTGTACACTGTAGACTCGGGCTGGGCGCAGACATGTTTCTCTTCTGGGCTCACACTGTCATGTGACTAGATGACGTAATCATTGCCGTCAAGTGATAATCCAAAAAAACTAAAACAACCCCCTTCCGGCCCATAATAGCGGCGGCCTACGGAGGAAACGGCGCGGCACCAAGGCACCAAGCATCCCTTCAGATTAAAAGGCAGTAGATGTGTTAATGGACACGAAGAGGCTCTATGGAGGCTGTTGGACTGGACAATGGGGTACAATGCTGAATGCCCGTAGACTACTGCTACATGGAATAACGCCTGGTTGGTGGGGCCAAGATGGGCCTGTAATAGAGTCCAATCAGAAGGTCACACACAGTGTGCCAAGGGTCACTGGAGTGCATGTCTTATGGAGACTGCTGGATGAGGAGTCAGCAACTGATCTGATGTGGGCGCTGCGATCTGTTTGCTGTGAAGATGTTTTTTCTGAGACAATTTACTAACAAAAATGTCTATGCTGGAGGACATGGAGCTTGAAAAGAGCTCAGAGGTGATGAGCGGTTCCACAGAGCTGGAGCTGTATATGTTGACCCAAAGGGCTGGTCTGAGAGACAAGTGGAAATATGGCAGTGTCAGGGCATCGACTTGTACTGTTCTATGGCTGAAAAACTGCTCAAGGTGTTGTGTCCGCGGAGGCGGGCTGGATGTGGAGGAGGGCTCGGTGCAGAGAGGGAGCTTAGAGGTGACGGTATCAAATGACAGCAAAAAAAAATGTTTTTTTTTCTTCGGTTCTAAAATGTGATCAAATTGGTTAAAAGAAAAAAAATCTTATTGGTTTCTGGAAAGTGCCTGGAGCATTTTGTTTTATTTTATTTTTTTAATTTAGTATTGCTGTGCCATATGTGAGAGTATAATATGAGCAGTATGGTAAAATAGTGTAGTAAAATTGATTTTTAAAAGTAAAAAAGTCTCTCTCTCTCTCTCTCTCTCTCTCTCTCTCTCTCTCTCTCTCTCTCTCTCTCTCTCTCTCTCTCTCTCTCTCTCTCTCTCTCTCTCTCTCTCTCTCTCTCTCTCTCTCTCTCTCTCTCTCTCTCTTTCCATTTCATGTCAGTCAGTCAGTCAGTCAGTCTCTGACACTAACGGGAGGAAAGTAGACTACAGGGTGGTAATTATGATGATTACATAACAAATAGTCTACGGTAGTGCAATCACGGTGTGTGTGCTTGTGCGTGTGTTATGTAATGTTGTGTTTGTATCCATCTTTTTTAATTCGACGTTTTTATCCACATGCTTACGTGTTTGCATTTGCAAAATGTAACAGCAGATTGTCATTATTTCTACATGTCGGTATACCACTGCCTGTGCATGGATTTATGTCCATGTTTATGCACTTGCATATACAGGCAACCTTTCCTCACATTTCACAACCTCTGTGTATGCAGCTCCGCTGCGTGCAATAGGTGCAATACTATCCTCTCTGTTGCAGCTGACATTGTTTCAATGACAGTGTTTTCTAATTGTTTCTAATGACGGTGGGAAGTGTGTGGAGAGGAGAGGAAATCAGATGCATCCAGGCAGGCAGAGCATGGAGAGAGACCAGAAAGGAGCAGTATTAAAGTGGCAAGGAGAGGAGAGGAGAGGAGAGTTCACACCCAGATCAAGTTTTTAATTAATGACTCGGCTGTCAATTCAATTAGGATTTGAATGACTTCACTTAATTGAATGGCACACTTCCAAGAGCACCCAGACATTTTAATTCATCCCCACTCGGAGAGCTCTGAGAACAATGTTCTGAAATGATTTTCCTATTTTACAATACCAAGAATAGATCCAGAATCCTGGGTGGAGAGCAAGTAACTTTTTCTTTGCCATTTTAAACATAGACTGAACTCAGCAACTGCAAAATTGTCCTTACCTTTTAACCTGGGCACGTGCACGCATCGCGCACGATCTGTGCATGTAACGTGTACCAGCGTTGCAGACCGGACCGCAGCTTTCGAAAAAAAACAATCCCATTGGAAAAGGAAATATCCGTTGTTAGGCTGTTATCTGCCGCTGTTTACAGAAAAACTCATGTAAAACGCCGAGCTGTGCGCTATATCCTGCGAGGGCACGTTGTGCACATAGCAGACGATATGTGCGCAGATCATATGCCAGGCGGGTAAAAGAATCAAACAGCTTCCAAAAAAAAAAAAAAAACCTATGGGATCGGAGCTATGACGCGGCCTCAGACCGGATATGGAAACCTAGATCCGGTCAAAACAGGAAATACGGTCGGATACAGTTAGGAGGCGGGCCTAAAGAGTCAGAATCGGCTATAATCTGCGATCATACTTTTAATCGTTTCATAATGATTAAAGGTAATTACATTTCCGGGATCTACGGGCATGGCAGCGCGGTACAGCGGGAAATCTCTGGTTTCGACGGGGATAGCAGGAAATGAGGTTATTGCTGTGTGTGAGGAACACAGGGCAGTGGGAGTAGGGCTGTCACAATTATTACATAATCGTCTAATCGCAATTATTTGACATAATCGCAATTATTTGACATAATCGCAATTATTTGACATAAATTATTTTGTCATAACCGTCATAATCGTGAATGCTGAAAAATGTTCATACATTTTCAGAAATAGAGGAAATAGCAGATCTACAAGCTCACAACGTGTCGCATCGCGACATGTTGTGAGCTTGTAGATCGGCTTTTCAATGAATTCAATCAATGTTATTTTCCACTATCAATGTTATTTTTTAAGTAGTAAGTTGTGTAAGTTGTGTAAAATGGGACATCGCTGAAAGCTCAACAGTAGAAATTGTGGCACTTGCTTTGGGAATCCATGGTCAAATTCCGGGTCACTCACACACACACACACACACACACACACACACACACACACACACACACACACACACACACACACACACACACACACACACACACACACACACACACACACACACACACACACCTCCATACAGTAGCTTCCAGCGCTGTCTCTGTCTGCGTCTCCTCTGTGGGTTTGAGAAGGCGCTCAGTGCCGGCGTGTTTCACAGAGATAGTTGCCTCCACAACACAGCAATTTGTTCTGGTGTTGCTGCCATCGCTGACTCAACAGCCCCCACGGCCTACTCTGATTACAGCCAGCCCTCTAGGCAACCACAGGCCAGATTAAGCAAGGTCTCTGTCTGCCATATATCCCAAAAAGGGGGGCAGATTGCATTCACTGAGAGACTACAGCATGATAGTGGAGAGTTAGGCATATGGCTGCGGTTTGGTATAGTTTGTCATCATTTCACATTAGCGCCAAGACTATTAGTGGGAGTGAGCACTCATTCAAAAAGAGATGGAAAAAGATTGGGCAGTGCTGTGGCAATGTGGATGGATGAACTCGACAAATAGTCACGGTATTCCCCTGATATTCACTCTACACTGTTGTGGTTTTCAACAGAAACCATTGTCATTAGATATATCACCCATTGTTTTTTCTTTTTTCCCCCCTAAATATATAGATACCTTTATTATCCCAAGGGAGAAAATCGCCCAGAGGCAGCACAGCAGTTTAAGGATATTTACAAAGTTACAGAGAAGTATGAAAGGAATAAAAAGAACAGAGTACAGTAAAGAGCAAGGTAAGGCAAAGGAAGGGAACGAAGAATATAATACATAAAGTGTCAAAAAACTGTCAATGCTCAAAGTGAAACAGCCAACTTTTCACAAAAAAGCAGTCCTTAAGCACAACTATCAATTCAATAGACGGGTTTCTGGTCCACGTAACACTGATGCGCACGCAGGGTCGGTACCAAAATTAGCCAATATCCAGCTTTCCCCAAAACAACAGGTCTGGGGATTGGTGGGAATTGATTACATGATACATTCAGCAGTGCATTTAGTCTCAATGTTTGTAAACAAGAAACCGGTCTATACAGTGCCCAAACAAAAAAGACGGAAAAGGAAATACTAGTAGTCCTCTTACAGAGCCGTGGGGGACTATGGTCAAGTGAGTTGAGTCTCACGGCCGCCACAGGCGCACACACATTATCTCAACCTCTCTGAGTGCATTCATGAGTCAACAGGATGAAACCCTGTTGATTTTGGTAACCAAGCAGCTTTTCCTTCAGTGCCAGCCTTTTCCTTGCACCCAATTTCCAGTGGGGTTTTAAGGAGCAGCATAGATTCTAAGGGCTCTAGCAGGGCTTTTAGACGTCTCTCTTTTTCATGCTGAAGAACCGGAATGAATTTACGACAAAGTAGACAGTCTATGACACTCTATTTTATTATATTCTAAAACCCCCTATCTCATAACGGTATTTCACGCCTCATTTTACTTTCACTGAATCACTACACAATAACAGCATGAAAAAAGTCTGATATCATTTTTTTCCAGTAAGTGCATTGAAAGGAGGTTAATAACCTCTGTCGAAGCCTATCTCCACCTGCTGTAATTAAAAAAGAGATGCAAATCCCCCGTTGGCGGGGTTTATTCGGTGATAGCATCCATGTGCCAAATAGACCTCCCAATTACAACACCGTCTCGTTAGCCTCGAGTTATCACGGATGGAGTGCCATAGCAGAGCACTACAAAACACTAAACATTCATGAGGGACAAGAAGCGAGCGACGCCACACATACAAATGGCGCTCCCAGCGCTTTGTGCCGCGTTGACACTTGAGACTCGGCTGTGAAATATTCATAACACATATAACACCATGAGGTGTAAATTGTTGTGTATGGATCTCTCGCCGGTGCATACGTCACAAGTTGTATAGGTCCAAGAATAGCTCGCTCACACTTGGAAGTTGGTGTTGTTGCCTAAAGCTGGACAGGACGTATAGCTGCATGGTAGCAGGTCCTGAGGTGAGTTAGTTACTGTTGCTCTGGTGTGATGTGCACATGTTCATATCGTTCTAATTGCCATGAACATTAACACCCTCAGGATCTCTCCTATAGCCCGAGCGTTTCGGGCAAAAATCGTGCACTTTACGATAAAAGCATGACATTTGGCACACAGAACATACCATATGGAACATTTTTGGCTATAGGGACATCACAGAGCCTATGCTTTAAGTAGCATGTGAGGGGTCAAATTAGGGGTTTTTCATGATTTTGAATCTAATTCAAGCATTTTTTTTTAATGAAAAACATTCCTTTACGAAAAACGCTCCCCACAAAACTGTGAAAAGTGATGACTCATAAACTATAGTTTAATGGGAGCCGTCTTTAGCCCAAGCAAATGCTTGCAATGGATTCAGAACCATGAAAAAGCCCTTGTTTGACCCTTCACATGCTACTTAAAGCATATTTATTTTTTGAGCGGTGGTAAACCGCTCCTATAAGTGGCTGTGCGTGTGTCTGTAGCCACTTTTCCTCAGCGTTTTGCCATAGCAATGTGTTTTCCTCAGCGTTTTGCCATAGCAATATGTGTGTGTGCGTAGCCATATTACATCATATTACAAAATCCTAGACCTATCTGTAGCCACTTTTCCTCAGCGTTTTGCCATAGCAATGTGTTTTCCTCAGCGTTTTGCCATAGCAATATGTGTGTGTGTGCGTAGCCATATTATATCATCACCAATTATCTGTAGCCACTATCTGTAGCCACCTTTCCTCAGTGTTTTGCCATAGCAATGTGTTTTCCTCAGCGTTTTGCCATAGCAATATGTGTGTGTGTGTGTGTAGCCATATTACATCACCAATTACATCCTAGACCTATCTGTAGCCACTTTTCCTCAGCGTTTTGCCATAGCAATGTATTTTCCTCAGCGTTTTGCCATAGCAATGTGCGTGTGTGTGTGTGTAGCCTGTATTACATCACCAATTACCAATTGAAGACGTTATGCAAGCACGACCACCGCTCACTTCACATTGGGTGTGATTTTTTGTATTATTTTACTGTATAGGAACGTCTATGAGACCCCAACCTTGATAGGCTCCCACAAGTTTCCTAAGACAAATCTGCGATTTGAAAATTTTCCATATGGCATGTTCTAACTGTGTGCCACATTTCAAGTTTTTATGGTAAGTGCACAATTTCATCAAAATACTGCCCAAAACGCCCGTACTATCCGGGAAATGCATCCCTGGTTGGACAGACCGGTCGGAGGCGTCCTGCCTCATTCCCACAAATGTGACTGTGAATATTGTGCTTATTTTCACATTAATTACTCAAGCTCTGTATGTTTTCACTGCATTACAGGCTTGATTTGCATCTGGAGCTACACTATGCTAATATGCGGTGTGCAGCGTTCAATCAAATGGATCAATCAGTGAATCATTTGCAAGTGTGTGTTTATGCTGTAAGTAATGTTCCTCACTCGCTCACCATACCTGATCTCACTGCCTCTGTTTCTCTTCACCGCTCAGATTCACTTCATCTTCTTATCAATCTTTTTCTTTCCTCCAGTCCAATAAGCTCTATGAGGAACATTAGTGCACTTTATGGCTCATTACATTAAATGTATTCCTTCTGTCAATCTTGTGAAAGCTTCTCCATGTACAGTATACGACATTAATATTTCAACATGTTGCATCTCAACAGGACCTGGCTCAGTGTAAGGGCCAAGAGCAGGGTTATGTTGGCCGTAGAGCAACACAAGGGATACACAAATGCAGGTGCACACACCCACATGCACACACCCGCATGCACACACACACACACACACACACACACACACACACACACACACACACACACACACACACACACACACACACACACACACACACACACACACACACACACACACACACACACTTGCAAATGAGTTCCGTCTTGCCATTTGAATTTTCCCCATTCAAGTCAATGGGGAAAATGTATTCACTAATAAATCAATGGCCACATATGGAGATCTCTGGGTCAGTCCTTGTCCATTTTATGCCCTTATATGGAGATCCCTGGTGTCAGGAGTAGCATGGCAAAATAACGTTTATCTGGACAGATGTAATACAAATTATTTGTAATTACAACGAGTAATACAAATAATAATGCAGGTGTGTTACTCAGCATTGCCTTAATAGCACAGGAGTTGAACCAAACCAGTTGCTGTTTACATCTGCCCAGACTCATATAGTATTGTGTATGACATGTAACTAATCAGGGCCGTATAGCGCGTCTAATTAGCGCTCTATGCGAGCTCTCTCGAATGTGCCTCTCCCCACTCGCGTGCGCACACGTTTTTTTGCGGGTTTTGGCGGGATTTTAGTTGGTTTTGGGCCGGTTTTGGGCCGGTTGGGTCTGGTTTGGGTCCACTCCCTCCATTTCAGCGCCCCCTCTAGGATGGCGCTCTAGGCAGCCGCTTAGCTCGCCTATAGCTAAAAACGGCCCTGTAACTAATGAAGTCTTTGAATGAATGTGTCACAGTGACCTTGACCTTGGCCGCCTACTACTGTAATCATTTCATCATCATTGAGTCCAAGTGGACTTTTATTCCAAATGTCACGAAATTCCCTCAAGGCATTCCTGAGATATTGCATTCACAAGGTTGGGATGCGTGGGCGGACGTGCTGAAAAGTTATGCTTCGGGCAAGGTTGTCCACCGGGGTATCAAAGAAGGGTCTTTAAATTTGATTTTAAAATGTCAAGGGTGGGACAGGACTTAATGCGGGTGGGAGCCTATTCCAGTATTGCTCCATTAACGCATGCCGTCAATGTTTATACAATACTGCCTATAAGGTTTACAAAGGAGATAATGACAGCCACATACAGTAGGTCTCAGAAATATGTTCATAGCATCATACATCACATCTACAGTAGTTCTACACAAATGGGTCAAAAACAGCATCTGCCAAAGCCTGGGGTGTTTTCGCTTGTTCTCTATTATTTCATTATTTTCTTTTTCAATGCAAATTGAATTTGAAATAGGGAACAGTTCATTAAGAGGAGACACGCATTTGAGAGCATAATCCTGAGATTACATTTGCGTGTTTAATAGTTTTGGTTAAATACGTTTTTAGATGACTATTTCTATGCATTTGATGTATTGTCCTTGTTTACTATAAATCGTTCTGGATTAAGAGCGTCTGCTAAATGTCTAAATTGTCAAATGTACATTTTCTTGTCTCCATGCTAGTTACTGTGTGTGCAGTGGATATATATTAACGGTGATGAATTCCCCCTAGGAGAGTAGTCCGTCTTTAGCTGAACACGGTTTGTTGTCTTTTCAGAGCTGCTTCAAGGCCATCTATACTGGTCATGTTTATCTCTGTGCTTCTCGTAGTGCCGTTTGAAGTTGTATTCCTTTGAACAATTAATTTGTGTGGACAATTAATTCAGTAATACATTAATGGCCACATCTCTGTGTCAGTCCTTGTCCATGTTATGCCCATATATGGAGATCCCTGATGTCATTAATATTAGGCCCATAACTTGGAATGCCCATAAATGGACATACTGTGTCAGTCTCATGTGGTCTATGAAGTCATACATTTATGATGTCAGTCATCTCCCTATTTGGGAAAAGTCCTTTAAACAATTAATTTGCGTGGAGCACATCAGACCAGCTCAGAGTGTCCGCCCTGAGACCGGGATGTCGGGGTTTGATCCCAGGCCGGGTCACACCAAAGACTACGAAACATGCGACCCAATAACTCTCTGCTTGGCACTCAGCATCAAGGGTTGGATTGGGGTAATCCCTGCGACACAGTAGCATCATGTGCAGGGGGTGTACTTGTGCATTGAGCCTCCTCACACTAAGGAAACAGGAGACAGGCTCCTGTGGGCCTTAAGGCTCGGCAAGGCTTACTTATTTCAGACAAGTAGGCGTAAGGGCCCAACAGACGGGCAGCGGTGTCCACGGGGGCTTCCGCTATAGGATCAGCGGGGACCGCGCCGTGATGAGACACAAACACGCAGGGCTCGCGGGGATTTCACGGGACTGCGCCCCCTCGCATCGCCACCACTAAACCTCTCCGCGCGGCCAAAATACCCGCCCGCCTCCCATTGGAAATGAATTACTAGGACGCGGCGAACGCGTACCGTCTGGAACCCCATTTACCCTTTAATTCATAGAGGAAATAGTGTTCTCTCCAAGTAGCGTTGAACACCTGATTTTCCGTGACAAGCTTTCTTTTCTTGGACAGCATTTTGAATCACAGCAGCAGCAGCACCTCTTCTTCTCAGTCCTCGGTTTTCTGCTGAATGACGACATTTTGGATACCTGAGAACTGTACTCATGCTGTGAATGACAACATAAACAAGGCCACCCAGGGTGAAACTAAGTATGCTATTTACGAGCGACCAGGGCTGGCTATTTTTCTCCACTCGCCATAGTGAAACTAGGTATGCTAATTGTGAGAGTCGAGGCCACAGCCATGAATGGCTATTGTTCTCTCGCCGCCGTAGACTTGAACAGGTAGGCCACATGAGACCCATAATAACTCATTATACTAGGTAGAGGCTAATACATGTTTTTGTATGATTACTATCACAATATAGAGATATTTAACACTTATTTTTAACAATGAAATATCGCATTAAATTAGAACCATCATCAGGCTATTATCATTTTTATTACTGTACACACGCACGCATGCACGCATGCACGCATGCACGCACGCATGCATGCACGCGCACGCACGCACGCACACACACACACACACACACGCACACACGCACACACACACACACACACACACACACACACACACACACACACACACACACACACACACACACACACACACACACACACACACACCTGAGCCTGCATGAGACAGTGGCAGGAACACCTACAGGAGATGACATCTCGCCTCTGTGTCATTGCACTTCTTGCCTTAATTATTTTTCTTGAAAATGAATATCTATCTATCTATCTATCTCTCTCTCTATCTATACTATCATTTTGCGAATGTCTGTCTGAGTGAGTGTCTGTCTGTATGAAACAGCGTTTCTCCTCGGTGGCTGGAGCAATTGATCTGAAATCGCCATCACCATCAGCATATGAACACACCTGACATAACTCTGAAGCCCGTTTGTCACTTTCACAAATCGTATGCTGTATAATAGCATTTTTATGGTGTATCTATATCTATTTAGCCTACAGTACCTTTTGTGACCACACATGTTAAGGGAGGGGCGCTGTTGTTCAGGCCATGCACAATCACACACAAACCCACACACACACACACACACACACACACACGGGGGGGGGGGGGGGGGGGGAGTGTGTGTGTGTGCAGGCGGGCAGGCGGGCGGGCGGGGGGGGGGGGGGGGGGGCCTTCCCTGTTACAGATGTTGTCCAAAAATCATGCAGATCGGTACACAGTATCTCTGTAGCCATTAAATGGAACGGGTATTTCTTACATTGATGCTCCTACATATTAGCATGCAAGCACCAGTTAAAGTTACTTTCCATCCCTCATATACTGTGTGCACAGTGCACATCCCATAACCCACACACTGCACATCATTTCGGAGCTCATATCTTTGAACGGGTAAGGACTAGTATATATAGTTTTTGATTATCAGATGGGATCCGGGATGTAAATAGAAGCTGATATGCTTCTCTCTGTCCTCTAAGATCTTAGTGAATAAACTCTTCAACAAACTTTTATTAGCTCACAAAGGCTTGTTATGCCCCTTAAAGTGAGCATTCTCTCCTGTAATCATCTCCCTCTTGTCAGTGAAAAATAAAGATCATTTCTGTTGGAGAAGAATTAGTGTTTACTGTGTGATACCGTAAGGCACTGCTCTCACAGCTGTGCAATAAAGTTGTCTCTGTTGTTATGACATGGTCCTCCCTACAGTCTCACTGCTGGTCATGGCCGAGGGCCCACAGTGCAAACAATAACCAATTGGCTCTGGTACTGCAAAAGATCCAGTCAGACAGATTAAACATTAAATGTCCAATCATCCACCATGCAACTGTAATGGAGGCAACACCCGAGGCAAGAGAGAGAGAGGGAGAAAGAGGGAAAGAAGGGTAGAAAGAGAGAGAGAGATGGGGGGCGGGGGTGAGAAATGATAGAAAAGGGTGGGCTGCCCGCTGGCCTAGTGGTCCAGGCACATAGCACATAGGCTCTGATGCCTGACAGCGCGTCGAGGGTTCGATTCCCGATCCTGACGACCTTTGCTGCATGTCACTCCCCCTCTCTCTCCCTCTTTCCTGTCTACCTACTGTACTATCAATAAAGGCAAAAAAGCCCCCCAAAAAGATATAAAAGGGTGAGGAATAGAGGAGAGAATGGCTTGAACTGAGACAGACAGTAAAGGCATATGAGGGAAGGAGAGAGAAAATGTGAGTTGGGAACATGATGGAGAGAGAGTTAAGGGATGGTAACAGATAGCCTGGGACTGGAAGAGACGGATGAAGAGATAAGCAGACAGCTTGAGATCTAAAGAGATACAGTACAGGCAGAGATTTGATGCCATTCGTTTGATATGAATCGCAATGCACAGTGAACAGTGAGAGACATCTGCACAGAACACCCATATGCATATCGTCACTGTCGGGCAGAAACCTCTTATCTCCAAGTTTCAAATGTGTAACTTTTTTTGCCAATTAAAGCCCTGCTTCATCATACAAGGCCGTCGCACAAAAGTAGTGAAAACAGCCGATCTACAAGCGCACAATTGTGTGCTTGTAGATCAGCTGTTTTCACTAGTTTAAATCATTTTTAAAATGATAATTATTATTATTATTGTTTACGGTTTTGGATATACAAGGTTTCCACCCGACAACGATGATATATTATGAGTATGACATAGGCCACAAAACAGCATAGAGACCTTGAATTGAATGAACAAACGTACACACAACCCATAGTACTCACTAATCAGAATACAGTATGCATCTGCTTTATTATGTATAATGTTTTATAAATTCTACATTCTGCTCTGGGTTCTTTGAGCAATGACCATACATGAAGCTAGTTAGCATTTTTTTGTGTTTTTTTTAGTTTTTTTTAGAACTTTGATTATTGTGTTTTTCTCTAGATAGATATCCATTTACATTGTTATATTGCTGTTAATGTACTGACATATTATCTTGTTTATTATTGTGATGTTTTTTATCTGCTTATTGTAAGTCGCTTTGGATTAAAAGCGTCTGCTAAATGCCTAAACTGTAAACTGTAACTGAGCGCGTGGTTCATTATAAATTATTCAAGCTTACTGTGGCCCGTCCACCCATTCTGAGTGTCCTTGGGTATTGCAGTGAAGCAAAACTATGCAACTCCCTGTCCAGAAAATGGTGCTGAATTCAATTACCATCATCAAGCGAAGCATTCCAAAATGTCTTGCTACACCAAGCAAGGACACAACATGTTCTTGTTAGCACAGCAACTCAGATACAATATCTACACAGTAAAGTCTGCTGTGTTAATTTAACAAGAGTGTACAAATGGACCTTTATGGGTCCGTTATGTGTACTCTCTCATGAGTTAAATTAGCACTCAGGACGCTACACTCTACTGTAGCTACAGGATATAATTTATATCAAACATTACAACCATGTGTTACAAACCAAGTTTCCAGCATATTGCTATTATGTATTATTTACCAAAATAAATTTGCTTTCTACAGTTTTTGTGCAACACAATGACTGTATGCTCTCACACTCTCTGTCTCTGCTTTCCCCTGTGTCTGTCTCATCATCCCTCTATCTCTCAGCTGGCTGCATTGGCAGAGCTCCTGTCAAAGATGGAAGATGCTTGGCAGCATAGTGATGTGGGACTGGACCTATTAGCTGTAATGTGCCCTAAATGAGGAACGTCCCGAGTGAAAGCTCAAGCTTTTTCGGGCAGAAGTGCTACTCCATCCCAAATGATTTAATTATGTAAATGTAGGCGGTGTAATATGTAAACCTACGCGATAACATCCCACCTGTTTGGAACGTTATCATCTGATATCATTGGCAATTATCACTTCTTATCAGCCGATATTATGGAGCTAGTAGGGCCATGCTCTGCAGACTGAGTCGGTCAGAGTGTTAGTGCGCATGTGCCGACACATGTAGACTCGAATAGTTATCTCCCCTGAGTGGGAGGCGAACTCGGGCCATGGTGATAGCAGCCACCTTGCTCTACTAACTGAGATACCGAGCGGCTGGCCAAACCCCCTTTACTTTGTATTATCTTTGACAACGTGGATACTGGGGGACTAATATTTACTATTCTGTCCATAACGGCACATAACTCGATAACAGCGCTGAGTCAGCTCATGCGACATTCGCACCACTCGACACGGCAACTCGGCTCAAATTCAAGCACATTTCTATTTTTGAAAGACAGTGTAGGAGTTGAGAGAAGCATCATTCAACATGCCAGTTCATGACTCATCTGAACAACAGATGATTTCAATATCACGCCTTCAGTCAGAGAGAGGGACCTAATTAGTGAAATCAACAGGTGTGGTGTTTGGTTGGAATGAGAACCTGTAAACTCCTGGCACAGTCTTGATATTTTGTCGTGCAACAGTTTTCATGCGCCGGAAATAGCCATCACAACGAGTTGCCTTGCACATTTATCAGTGCATGACACTGTCATAAGACAGAGTATAAATTATGCATATGACATGTCTGGATACGCGTGGTGGGGAAAAAGAAAAGTGATGGCTCATGATGAATGTTGCACAGTATCTCATTTATCTCTATTTGTGTACACTGAGCAGCTTACATGCCATATCTATAAAGCACAGCTTGCATATCAAACCTTTTTCAAGATCAACTGCCATCTAATTAGCTCTTTTCCAATGCAGACATAAAAAATGCTTGTCTAAGAAAGTGCAATTATATGGCTTGATAATGTTGACCTATATTTTGAAAAGGCAGTTTCATACAGTAAAATGCTGTTTATCCAGTATAAACACACTGAAATAATTAACTAAGTGAGGTCTTCTACTGTACATACCATAAGGTATGATTTACCATATTGTAGACTGCAGTCCAAGCTGGCCACACAAAATACTGCTTACGTTCCAGCAATATGATTGTACTCAGGGTCAACTTAACAAATGATTTAATGATATTATAGTTGATGAGCATGCAGGAATAGTCCAGCCCTGAACATTTTAGGAAGAAGTGGAAAAAGAAGAAGCCCAGAAATATGGGAAATAACAAGTGGATGAAGATAAAAGAGAAACGGGAGATTTCCAACGACGGCTTAACATACTGACATCACAATGATGTCAGAGCATGATGTCAGAGAGCATAAAAAAAGTGTACACGTCCGGACGGTCGCAATTATGTCACCTGTGATGTCACAGTGATGTGTCAGGGGAACCACAGTGTCAGGCGTGACAGAGATACGGTCAAGCTGTGACTGTTCACATAGTAAACTGCGACCTACGGTCGCAACAATCACTATAGTCATGTGATCAAGACGGATCTGTCTGATGTTAAATATTCTATCCTGATTGGCTAAGATTAGATTCTTTTTTTGCAGGAGTGGAGTTTTGAACAAAATGCCTCAAAAGCAATTTTGTCTACTTTGTTATTATTAAAAAATCTTGATAAAATGGGACAAATTTCAATAATAATAATTCCTTTTATAGAAGAATCACACCAAAACAAAAAGATTATACTAATAATACCAATAATAATAAAGTAAACTTGACAGATCAACCGCATCGCCAGCGCTGAGACCACTATTAGAGCTCACATTACACACAGGTTCTGATGTGGCTGATCTGCGTGAGCGTGTTTTTATTAGAGTTGCTGTGACAGCCCCCCGGCGAGACAGCAGGAACGCAGGGTGACCTGGGGGCGAGACTGCCATCTGTACCTGACTCATCCTATTCATAAAGCCTGCCAAGTGCTCTCTCACACACACACGCACGCACGCACGCACACACGCACGCACGCACACACAGCTCAGACACTAGCTAACAAGGACACTTTTATCACGGCCGATAATGAGGGCTTGTTTCCACGCTACAAATACATCTACACACACACAGGCGTTTGAAATATGCAGCCCACCTGCTCTCTAGACCACTGCCGAGGAATATGCAGCGAGTGTACAAACTATTAGGACCACCTGGTGCCCCTGTGAAAGAGACAGATGCTAGGGAAAATATACAATAAGGATACAACTTATTAGGAACACCTGCCCTGTCAATAGAATTGACTGACCGCCAGTGGAATGTGAAAGATATGATTACTTATTGATTTCAGATGCACGGCAGCGTCCGTGGTCAGGGGAGTCATTTGGGATCCCACATTGCCGCTGTCGGGGTGGAGACCTTGTATGTCCAAAACCACTCGCTTTATATTTATCATTTAAAAAAATTATTTAATCTAGAGAAAATATCTGATCTACAAGCACACAACGCCTCGCCTCGCCTCGCACCGCACTGCGAGAACAACGCACACACACATGCGCCGGTAAGTTCAATGCATTTACCGTAATAGTGGCGTGGATGTGTAATGACAATGGAAAATGTCTAGTCCTCGATTATAATACGACCCCATATTTTGAGGATGTGTTTCATAGAATAAAATGTCGTCCTATATTCGGGCCAATACGGTAACTTGTGAAACTCGTTCAAAGGCATTAAATGAGTTAATACGTCACTGTGCGCTAGCGAAACATTATGGGACCACAGTCGGACATGAAAATGGGAAGCTAACTGTGCCTGTACCAAAACAAGCCCTGGTTGTTTTAAATATTTACCTTTTTCTTTTTACCTCAGAGCACATTCTCTAAACAAAGATAGAGATTAGGACTCTTCCTCGGGGAGCAGCTAGGAAGAATTAAGCCATGTCCTGCCATGTCCTATGCAGTGGGGTTATAGATTGAAGCAATAAGCCACGCGAGGCATGTGGTTACCTGGTATTTTATAATGGCTGAGAGGCATGGTGAGACATGAGGCGAAACCGAGTGTCTCCAACCCTCTCAGCCGTTATAAAATACAGGTAACCACAAGCCTTGCGTGGCTTATTGCTTTTCTAAAACGGTTACAATATGGCAACATGAAAACTCATGTACCAATTAAAACTGTTCTATTTCACTAATAATTCACTAAGGTCTGCAAGCAGGGCAGGAAATTCACGGCGGCCAAGACGGCCATGGCCGTCGTTGCCCCTCTCTTTGGCCGTGTGCCCCTCGAAAAATGACATGCCCAAACGGCCACAGTGGCCGTGGTGCCCTGCAGCCCGGGCGCCCACAGCAGTCCATTAACTGCTTTTTACCGTTTATTCCTCTGCGCGATTTTCCAGTCATTACGGTAACAGCAGTGCGTGGTTGGTTGAGCTGCGCACATGACCAGTAGCAGATTCCATTTACGCTCGTAGTAGCAGCATAGCAGCCGCCGCATAGTGGAGCCGCTGGAGTCCCGCGAAACAGTGTTTATACAAGTTACAACACAAAAACATCACCGGGCTAAACGGGAGTTTTATCTAACGCAGCCTGTTGAATAAATCCGAATGTGCGAACGAATGCCTTCAAACGGAGCTCTGCTGAGCTCAGGACAACAACCAAAATGCAGCACAAGAGAGCCAAAAGCTATTCTTTCCCCAAGAGGCTGAGCCGTCAGAAAGTACATTATTGTTGAGAAAGGGATCACTCCGCGAACGGGAGGGAGGAGTTTGTGTGCGTGTGTGCGTGCGTGCACATGGCCAGTGGTGGGAAAAGTACTCAAATGTTTTACTTATAAGTAAAAGTATCAATAGCCTACTGCAATGTAGAAATACTTCCGTTGCAAGTAAAGTCCTCAAATTCAAAATATACTTGAGTAAAGTACAAAAGTATTGGTATCAAAATGTACTTAAAGTACCAAAAGTAAAAGTACAACATTTTTGAAAATAGCAGATCTACAAGCTCACAACGCATAGTTATGCGACACATCTTGAGCTTGTAGATCTGCTATTTTTTCTACAAGCTTTATTATTTTCAAATAGCCTAAATAGGGCTAAAGTGGTTCATGTATATTTAATAATATTATAATTTATATATGCAAAGTAACTGGTAACTAAAGATTTCAAATAATTGTAGTGGAGTAAAAGTACAATATTTGGATCCGAGATGTAGTGGAGTAGAAGTAAGTGTTAGAAATACTCAAAATTACAATAAACAATTAACTACAATACGTAAGTAAATGTACTTAGTTACTTTACACCACTGCACATGGCAAAACAGAAATAAACAGGTTCTTGATATTGATTTAATTGAAAGGTATTACATTAAACCTTAACGTTTAAGCTAAATTAATTATGACTGTGGCGTGGACTTAAAATCATTGTTTTAATGATGGCCTTCCTGCCCTGGCACTTGGCCTTTGTGCCCTCAAATATTTGACAACATCAAAGGCCAATTGGCCTTGCCCCTAAACTGACGAAATTCTAGGCCTGTCTGCAAGAAAGTAGTACCCAGCTACAAGAAAGTAGTTCCCAGCTTTTTTTTGCCAACAATACAGGTGCAGATAATCGGTGCACTGTGGAACACTGTGGAAAGAAATAACGCACCTGGGTTTGTTATAAACTGATTCAAGGTGTGGGTTATAGTCTCATATACCACAGCAATTAAAGGGAGACCTTCCAAGCGGAATGGAACTAGCCAAAAAAGGTAATCGACAGCAGCCATAAAAACTTATTTCTCCTCTAAACTGCCACAGTCCTATAAATCTTGTACCAAATCTAGTGCTGTATAGCTCAGTGAATATAATACAGCACACACCTTCAGGGCTAAGGGGTCAAAATGGTGTTGTTCCATCCATACTACTGTTAGCATAAATAGTGAATATGCTGCCACAGAAAGTTGCAAACCATACAGTAAATGGTGCATTTATATAGCGCCTTTATCCAGGGAGCCTTACAGAGATTGGGCATTACATTAACCCATTCACACACAGACACAGACACACACACACACACACACACACACACACACACACACACACACACACACACACACACACACACACACACACACACACACACACACACACACACACACACACACAGCAGAGGAAACCATGCACCAACCTGCTCACTGGGAGCAACTAGGAGTTCAGAGTCTTGCTCAAGGACTGGGAACCTTTCGGGAACCCCTACAGTATAGTGAGACGTTAACCTTGATTTACAGTGTTATGGACATTTCAAGGATACCTGACTTTTCATTTGTTTCTTGACCATAATGCGTATATAAAATGCCTCATTGGCCCGGTAGAGATAGGAACTGGGAGCAGTTTGTGTGCACACACACACAGATACACATGTTTAAACATGTATATAGAGGCAGACGTGTGTGCACAAACGCATATGCATACAGTACATACACAGAGAAATGCACACAAACTCAATGACACAGTTCCAGTGAACTAGGAGGCAAACACACAATCTGAGGGGAAGAGCCATGAAATAGCTTTGATCCTGCCTCTGTAGAAATGCCTGCATGGAAATCAAGAATGCATGGGTTTGCGTGTGTACGTGTGTGCAGGTGTGTGCAGGGGCGCTGGAACTCCCAAATCCCAAGGGGAGCTGAGCCTGGAGGAGTTCATGCCGAAAAATTCATGTTTTTTTATTCGGTTTTGGGTTATTTTTATTACGGTTTCGGGTGCTTATTCCCTGCACAACGGTGTAACAAGGAGCTATATAGTTACTAGTTATTTTAGCACACAGTGCAACACACAGCACGCATGCACACACACAGTCACTCACGCACACACTACAAAATCGGGTATTATTTTTGTAACAGTTTTCTACTGTTTTTTATTCCCCATATACAACGGTGTTAGTTTGCAACAATGAGCCTATAGACAGTTTCTAGTTCTCAAATAAATAGACTTTGGTGTGCCATCAAAGCGGGATTTAAATTTGACTTCCCTTCTGACCGGAAGTGGCAAGGTCACCATGTGATTAGGTCACCATGTGATAATCAAATACCTTTTTTCAACATATTTTATTCCCCAAAGTCAAATACATTATTGTTTTAATATAGCTCTGTGTGTAATATAGCATGTGCATGTGTGTGTGTGTGTGTGTGTGCGTGCGTGCGTGCGTGTATGCGTGTATGCGTGCGTGCATGTGTGTGTGATTCTCTGTGCATTTGAGGTGTGTTTTGTGTCCCACCTACTGTGGATGCAATGCCTCCCTACACGGTAGGCATACAACATGATCTGATCTGATGCATCTGATGCCTACAAAAAGTAATACATCTTTAAATCTGAGAGGGAGAGGCATATGAGAGAGAGAGAGAGAGAGAGAGAGAGAGAGAGAGAGAGAGAGAGAGAGAGAGAGAGAGAGAGAGGACAAACAGACAGACAGACAGACAGAGAGAGAGAGAGAGCAAGCAGAGACAGGGAAGGAACAGAGAAATTGTGGAGGAACGATGAGTTTCAATAAATGAGATAAAAATGGGAATTAATGCTCCTTGAAACTGTTACTGTGCTCCCTCTGCGTAACCGTTTCTAGTTTTTTTCCTTCTATTTCCATCTCTTTTGATCGTCTTTTCCCCCCTCTCAATTTTCCCTTTATCTCTCTCCTTCTCCCCAAACCATCTGTTTCAGTCTCTTCCTCCCACTCTCTCTAGTCTAAGCCCTTCAGGAATACACCAATAAAAGTGGCAGTACAGCAGCATGCTCTTTGGAGCAGCGCGCCTCCCTGGGCTAAGAAACACTTTCCTATCCTCACCGTTACAATGTTTCTTTTGGGGGGATCAGGGGTGTCACACCAAATTCTGGGCCCTGGGTACACAAGGATTCACTGTGGGCCCCCCGCAAAATTATTTTGTGCTTCAACTATTGAAAAACAGCAGATATACAAGCTCACAGCACGGCACTCGGTGCCGCGCTGCGAGCTTGTAGATCTGCCATTTTTGAAAAAAAATTTAAAACTTGTGAAAGTCTAAAATATAAAGTTTTTTTAGAAAAACCTATGTCAGTGGTGCTCAAACTTTTTTACGTGAAGGTACCCCCAAATGATATGTATTTGGCCACGGACCCCCATCTAAAAATATTTAGTTCCAGGGACCGCCCAGAAGCAAAATTGGAGTTACAAATGTTCGCTTAAAAAAATACATATATTCAAAGATTTGCACACATTTTCACGACTTCTCAAAAATAGCAGATCTACAAGCTCGCTGTGAGCTTGAATATCTGCCATTTCTCAATAGCTAAAGTATAACATAATTAAGGCCCCTCCACCTTGGGCCCTAGTAACTCAGTCCCACTCCCCCCCCCCCCCTTGTGACGCCCCTGTGGGGGATACTTACTTCCTTCCTTCTTTCCTTCCCCCAATTTAATGTCTTCCACTCTCGCTCCATGTGGGAACATGCCCACAACGCAGACGTGCTGACAGTGCAGACATATAGGCAGCGACGAACATTATACTGTATGCTCAAGCTAACATGTTGGGGAGGAAATTTCATTTCTGCTCTGTTGATGTGAAAGCTAACCTCTTTAGAGCATATTGTACTCCTTTGTACAACGCCCCCCTGTGGGTTAAGTTCAAGAAGGCAAGCATGCATAAACTTCAGGTTGCCTATAATGACTGTTTACGGATACTTCTGGATTGCATTGTTGTGGGTTTGTGCAGTTTGTTCACAGCTTTCAAACAAAAAAATCCGATTGGAAATCCGTTCAGGCATTCTTGAGATAATAGCCATTATGTTTTACACTGTTGTGAGCTTGGAGGTCTGCTACCTGAGTTGTATGGGGGTTGTATGGGGGTTAAACATGCAAAATCGCGATTGAAATCATGTTCACTAGTTTTGATGGGGTCCAAAAAAAAAAATTCAAAAAAATATTTTCAAAAATTTTTTTTTTTTTTTTTTTTTTAATCACGTGTATACACGTGATTGGCACTGTGGGATGCGCTAATATATCACGTGTATACACGTGATTGGCACAGAATGAGTTAATGGACCATGTGTCTTCTAAATAAAGTTGATTGATAGAAGTCCATGTGTTGCCTACCAAGCACCAGATCTACAGGCTAAAAAACAAGCTACCGTATGTGGGCATGTAGATCTGATATTTTCGGTGCACGACACAGTGCTTATACTGTAAATCAGGCCTTAGAGCTCCATCGCTCACTCTGCCTCTCAAAGTCATGCACTTCTCTCATCCATACTTTCTGAAACACCATGTTCTAATTATAGTTGGTGCTGACATAACACACGTCCGTCCGTCCGTCCGTCCGTCCGTCCGTCCGTCCGTCCGTCCGTCCGTCCGTCTGTCTCATCCGTCTCTCTCTCTCCTCTATGTATATTTGACCAGAAGGAACAAGATAGAAAGGGCAGTGATGCAGGATTTAGTCAGTGTGTTTATCTCTTTGGTAAGGGCAAGGGTATATGGATACATTTTAGATTTGACAAAGAGATGAAAAATCTGGAAATGTTTGCACAACAGTGGTGTTATTTAATGATGTTATCTGTTCAGTTGAGGATGAGGTTTTAATGTTTTGGGTTAACCTTTGAGTAAAATGCCTTCTTTATTCATACTGCGAAAGTTGAGTGAAAATAAGTAAAGTGTGAGAACAAGTTGTGTTGTTTTTAGCAATGTGTAAATACAATCTCCTCTATGTTCTGTCTCACTTCAGACTTCCTTTCACCCCAAGGGAGGTCAGTAACCTTTGACAAGTGCATGATATGCTTGCTTCATTCATTGGTAGGCTATCTCGGGTGCATCCCTCCATTCAGAAATGCTGCCATTCAGACACTAACCCTATACCTAACAGTAACGGTTTACCATTCCAACATATCCCCAAACACCCAACCCTAACCACTATGGAAGTGTCACCATTCAGACAATTAGAAGTCAATGTCTGAATGGCAGCATGTCTGAATGGAGAGCGCCCCCCCCCCCGGCTATCTCCTGGCATCCCAACATCTTCCCCCCCCACGCTTGTATGACCATCCTTCCAATGTCCCTCTCTCTCTCTCTCTCTCTCTCTCTCTCTCTCTCTCTCTCTCTCTCTCTCTCTCTCTCTCTCTCTCTCTCTCTCTCTCTACCCATGTCTCCATTTCTCACCCCTTCTCTCTTTCTGTTTCTCTGGAGAATTGAAGGCACAGCAGGAAATCATTAGCAGCAACCGGCTCACTTGTCGTGTGTGCGTGCGCGCGCGCGTGTGTGCTTGTGTGTGCGCATGCGTGCGCACGTGTGTGTTCGTGTGCTGGATAACTGCCTTCTTTAACGCAGTTCCTTGTCTCAGGAGATGCACTGTGCAGACCTCTATCTCTGTCCTATCTGTGGCTAACAAAGTCTTGTTTCCTTTTACTTCTGTTTACACAAAGTAGGTTAACAGAGAGGGGTGCATCTCTCCACTCCGACATGTCTCCTTTCCGACATGTCTCCATTCCGACACTAACCCTATCTCTACCCCTACCCTAAACCTTAGGCCCATGGGGAGTGTCGCCACTCCGACAATAAGAAGTCCATTTCGGAGTGGCGACATGTCGGAATGGAGAGAGCCTCCCAACAGAGAGCACCTACTCTCCTTGCTTCACACAGTCATTATTTGCAGCTACTGTAGCAACACAGGGTCACAGACCAATGTGTCCATGGCAAGTGGCTTGGACTACTCATGCAGGAAGCCTGTTGATCTCCCCAGGTTGGCAGTAGCGCCCAGGATAACATTAGACAATTGACACTGGGTGAAATAAATGGGTTACAAAAAATGTGGGAAAATGTAAGCGTTCTTGGATGAGAAAACATTTCATATAAGGTCTTATAATATGATAAACTTCAGATCATATTTTTGTTGGAATAGAACACTTCAATTAGTTCTGAACTGCTTCACATAAAAAACCACGTGTTTCTTCTTCACTCTTGACACATTTCCCGCCATTTATGCCAAAACGCGCGTTCAGATTGTTTATTATCAGACGGACGTCTGATACACCCCGCAGTAAAGCATGGACTCAATTTCCCATAATCCTTTGGGAGATGCAGTCATCCGGGTATCTGACTTTCCATTCAGACCAATGCTAGAGAAAAGTGGATTCAGGGACGAGCTGGGCCTATAGAGAGAGATCCCTCTCTGTAGCGCATACTAGCGCTGCTGCTACTCAAAGATTGTCCATTTCAGATCATGAGAGACAAGCCAGTAGGCCTATTACAAGAGTTATATTAACTTTGTGGGCCGGCCATTTTTTTAATGGCCGGCCTGGACAGGCCGGGAATGGACCCGCCGTTCGGGACTTGTCCCTCTTTTCCCAATGGCCAGCACGTCCCTGAGTGGATTTATCTAGGATTTGTCATTAGTCTAGAGCAGACCAGGCTGTGGCCAATTCCAGCACACTGGGGTCAGTGGTGGCCTTGAGGTCATGGAGCAGCAGGTCTGTGACTGAAAGGCTGCCAGTTCTAACCCTACGGTCAAGTGACAATAAACCCAAGTTAATGACTTACGCCCTCCATGCCCTCTGCAGTCACTGCTGGTTCCCTAACTGTGTCCCATGGAGCAACACAGAACAGATTCAATGCACCTTTGCAGTGGTCCTCAAACCTTTTCCTGTCAAGTACACCCAAACTGATGTGGCCGAGGACCCCCATTTGAAAAGATTTTGTGCCATGAAGACGGAGACGGTTTCTATAGTTAACAGCAACATAAAATGAAGCAATAAGCCACAAGAGGCATGTGGTTACCTGGTATTTTATAACGGCTGAGAGGCGTGGTGAGACACGAGGCGAAGCCGAGTGTCTCCAACCCTGCAAAAATGGTATACCTCAACTGTTAGTACTCGTAGGGTGGGGGTTTCCCAAAATATGATTATGTTGAGGGTCGCGCACTGAAAAGGTTGGGAACCACTGAATTAGAGGGAAGCCAGAGGCCCCGGTTGTTCCAGGTTGGATTCCAGGCCAGGCCCGAATGCAACAATATGTCTCAGTGTCAACATTAAAGTGTTGTGAATTCTCTTACCTGTAGAGATGGAGAATGGCAACCACAGCAGCACAACATGAAAGAGAAAAGAGAGGAATGCATTAAAATATAGTTGGCATTTCAGAAACAAACCTCAATCCCAATTGTGTAGTATTATGACTGTTTGGTGTAAAACAAAAAGTGCAGTTTAGGTGTAACCACTTAGAACCCAAAGAAAGTTACAACTGTATTTGGACCGCTTTCAGATTGGACCGCTTTCGGACTGATTTTCGGATGCGCACAACGTGATGTAGATCTGTTATTTTCACAATAGAACCGTGTAATACAAAATGTAATACCTCAACTCTTAGTGCTCGTAGTAGGGTGTGGGGGTCCCCAATTAAAATATTATTTTGTGGGTCGAGTCCTGAAAAGGTTGAGAACCACTGGTGTAGAGTGGTGCTAAAGCTGCAGTCGAAAAGGGGCTTCTATTTCCTCTACTTTCCAATAGCCCACTGCGTCCACCAATTCTTATCAGCTGTGAAATCACTGCTATCTGTGTTAGTCTGATCTGCTTGTACGGTCTACCACTGTCCAACCAACCCATACTGCATAAACCTGTGAGTGTGTTGTTACTTTCCCCCATATCTGGGTTAGCTGGGTCCACCACAGCCCTTCTATCCTCCCAAACAAAGCTAAATTATTCATTCACCTTCTGACAGCCCTAACGCCTTTCATTGCTGCAGTTTGTTTGGGGCTTGCTAGCTATGAATGAATTGTACACTGCGGCGAGCTTAGCGCACACAGCCACAACAGCAGCCTGGTGAAGCATGATGGCCCTATCATAGTACAGTCTGCGGTGATAAGCCATCACCACGGTGTAGTTTTCTAGCTATCACCTACAGTAGGCTTTGTTATACATTTTTAGGTGATAGCTAGACAACTACACCGTGGCGAGGTGATAGCTCTTCACCTTGGACTATGATAGAGGCTTAAGAGAAGAGAATATGAACGTAGTGTCAAGTCAACAACAGCAAACAGCAATGCCGAACAGGGGCGTCACAAGGGGGAGCAAAGTGGGACTGAGTTACTAGGGCCCAAGGTGGAGGGGCCTTAATTATGTTATACTTTAGCTGCGAGCTTGTAGATCTGCTATTTTTGAAAAGTCGTGAAAATGTGTGCAAATCTTTGCAGCAAGGGCGAGCTCCCAGAGTGTCCACGACCGCAGACGCGTCCTCCCCCCACACCCCCGCGCCCCACCGTTGTGCAAAAAATAAAAAATAAAATAAAAAATAGCACATCTACAAGCTCGCAGCACGGCACTTGTGAGCTTGGATCTTCTATTTTTCAATAGTTAAAGCATAACGCGCAGTGAATCCAGAATATGATGCGACACCCCTGCATAGACTGGATAGACGGTTGCTCTGCGATCGGTTTGTTCGTTGCTAAGGCTGACCAGTATCACCACTCACTCGGTCAGGAAGTCAACGAGTCAGACACTGGCATTTATAGGGCTTAGCCCCACTGCTGCATGCAGTCCAGCCTAAAGTGTGATAACGCAGCAGGATACATGCCAGGTGTGAGAAGTGTGTTGGAGAGTTGCTTGACCTTTGAGGCTCTGTTTCAGTCTGTGTTGATGTTCTTGCCGAAGGGTGGTTGATCACACTCGCTCTCTGCCTCCCACCATCTCTCCCTCTCTCTCCCTCTCCCTCCCTCTCTCTCTCTCTCCCTCCCTCTCTCTCTCTCTCTCTCTCCCTCTCTCTCTCTCTCTCTACGCATAAGCGGTCAAGACCAGGGACATTTCTAAAAGGGCCTTTTGGTGAAAATATTGAAAATAGCAGACCTCCAAGCTCACAACGCGTCGCACTGCGACGCGTTGTGAGCTTGGAGGTCGGCTATTTTCAGAACTTGATACCACACTAAACTAAGCATAAAAAAGGCAATACTGGAGATGCGGCGTACGGCATGGATTTCTACACAGTGAGGGCAATTCTGTCAACATAAGATGCTGCATTTCTGTCAACATAAGATGCTGCATTCAAGTTCAGGAGAGTTTGGACAAGGCAATTCTCTGCCTTCAGGTATGGCATGGAAAGAGGGCATTTGCATTTCTTTCACCATAGTAAAAACTGCATTCATGGTCTGGAGAGGGCACTTTTTACAGACGGATAAAAGGGCAGGGGCTCAAGCCCCCTTTCATGTCTATGTGTGCACGTGCCTGGTCAAGACCATATACTCACTACTTGCACAAAATGCATACACCATCACAAAAACGTGGGCTCACATGCACAGGAGGAGCACATACACATTGAATCGCCATTGTAATGAGCTCATTATGGCCTTATGTAAATGTCACCACCCGAGTCTGGGGAAACTTCATCTTATAAAGCAACAGCTGTGCGGGGTTAGATATGCACCACGCACGCACGCACGCACGCACGCACGCACGCACGCACGCACGCACGCACACACACACACACACACACACACACACACACACACACACACACACACACACACAGTAGGATTACTGACCCAATAGCTTGAATGTCAGGCCGCTCTGCTAGAAAAAGTACAGTATGTTGATTTGGTGCCTGGTCACGTGTGTGTTATGTATAATGTATGTCACACGCACGCACACACCCTTTCACACACACAATTTACAATTCAGGCATTTAGCAGACACTCTTAATCCAGAGCGGCTTCCAATAAGCAGGTAATACATCAGTACAATTTGCAAGGTAATTGCAACCGTAGGTCGCAGTTTACTGTCAGAACTGTCACATCTTGACCGCATCCATCCGTCCGGAAGGGTAACGCCTGACACTGTGGTTCCCCTGAAACATCAATGTGACATCACCGGTGACATCACAGTGATGTCAGATACTCAGAGCAGGGTTAACGCCTGACACTGTGGTTCCCCTGACACATCACTGTGACATCACAGGTGACATCAGTGATGTCAGATACTCAGAGCAGGGATCTCCATATATGGGCATAAACAGGTGACATCACAGTGGTGTGGCTGGTTCAGACAGGGATCTCCATGTATGGGCATAAAAGGGATTGTATGTTGTGATGTCATGGGAACCACTAACAGAATCCCTTTTATGCCCATATATGGAGATCCTTGATGTCATCAATATTAAGCCCATATCTAACAGGACTTCATATGGGAATGCCCATATATGGAGGAAGACAGCCCATATCTGTGTGGCTGGTTCAAACAGGGATCTCCATGTATGGGCATAAAAGGGATCGTATGTATGATGTCAGATGTGATAGACGTCATAGGATTTTCACATAACGAATAACTGAGTAAGCATGTTTGGGGTCTCACAGCATATCTCCATATACAGTACATGGATATCCATATATGGGTACCAGGAGTCTCCATATATGGGTAACTGGTCCGATATACATCACTGGCCAGACGGCCAAGATATGGCGCAACCCCACACTTTAGGGAGGGCGCTTGTCGCCCTCAGGCGTCTTACTAGTACTGTACATCAATAAATCAACATCAATACATCAAATGCATAGAAATATCAATCTAGAAAGAGAAAAAAAAGACGTAGGTAGACCAAGCACCTAATCAGTTAAAAACGTTATACTGTATAAACCTAAAAATGCTATCTAGCTTTCATGTACAGTTTGGTCATTGAGGGTAGGTGAGTGCTACGGTAAGTGCTATGGGCTTAGGTGGAGTCTGAAGAGGTGAGTCTTCAGGCCACGGCGGAAGCTAGGGAGTGAGTCTGTTGTTCTAAGTGTTCTACACAGCACGCACAACACCAAAGATTCATCTAAGTTAAGAACAATTCTTCATTGGCCCGTGGTGTACCTTTGAAATGTGTGATATTTCTATAAAACACACATTCTCCAGTCAACTGTGTTTGTGATAGCAGCTTTACATCATTATGATAATTGTCTGTCTTGCCTGTTGCTTTTGATGCATACAGTAGCAGTCCACCAGATGGTTGAATATATGTGTCCCAATCTCCCCAGGAGCCAGTCATTGCAATTTTTTTCATTTTCATTTTTTCATTTCATTTGAAAGCTGGGGATCATAGCTACAAAATGATATATTGGTTGTGGAGATTGACCCAACAGTTTTGAAGATATGGCTTATAGAATGATGCCATGCTGAAATAGGACTTTTGAGATATTCAAGTTTTAAATAAATTTCTAACCTGCAATGACCTGACTCCGCCACATGGGGAGCAATCTTCAATTCAATCTTCAATTCAAAGAAGCTTTATTGGCATGAGAACACAAACGTTTACACAGTGGTGGAAAAAGTACCAACATTTTATAATAAAGTAAAGTATCAATTCTGCAATGTAGAATCACTCTGTTACAAGTAAAAGTCCAGAATAAAAAATGTACTTGAGTAAAAGTACAAAAGTATTGGTATCCAAATGTACTTAAAGTACCAAAAGTAAAAGTACAAAATGTTTGAAAATAGCAGATCTACAAGCTCACAACGCGTCGCACCGCAATGCGTTGTGAGCTTGTAGATCGTCTATTTTCAAATAGCCTTGGTATAACATAGGGCTAAAGTGGTTTATGTATGTTTTAAACTTTAGTTATTGCTCTCTAAAAAGATAATGCCACAACAGCATCTCAAGCATTATTGGGCTAAATGTAAAGACGCTACAGTGCGCCAACCGTGAAGCAGTTTAACCAATTTGCTACATACGTCTACACAAACGGTCAGATTACAAAGATAAATTGCTTAGTGAAGGCTCACAGATGTCACCATAGGGTACGCTCCAGCAGAATGTCCCGTAATGATCGTATTATTTAATGAGGAGCATTTTAATCCGATCGGTCGTCGTTTCCTTAAAAAGGTATTAATGTATCTAAGTGCAGTACACCTCGCAACCGATGGGGTCGCATGGCTGAAAAACAACAGAAAATGGCATCTGATCGGATTAAAATGCAGTTTATTAAACAATACGAAAGATACGGGTAATTCTGCTTGAGCGTACCATACTGTGACATCTGTGAGACTTCAGTAAGCACGTTATCTTTGAAATATGAAGGTTTTTGTAGACGTACGTAGCAAATAGGATTAACTGCTCAACACGAGGTTGAAGTGAATTTATGACGTGTGCAACAGGGCTAACTGTGCTAAATGTAGCATAATCAGTGTTTGTGTAACTTCAATCAGAAGGATTATTTGACCTGATAATAAAACACAATCTACAGGCTTAACCGCCTCACGTTGTGAGCTTGTAGAAGAGAGCAACAATAGAGTTGGGTCACGTTTTATTTGTTTATAGCCTGCAGCTAGCGCTGCAGCTAGAGCTAGCTAACGCTAGCTAGCGTTAGCCGTTAGCCACTCATAGCCAGTCAACCAGAATAGTCTACTCTAAAGTCAACTTTCCGACGGCGAGTGAACGATTGCATTCCATCCATGTTTTCTTGGCTGTCAATTTATTGTCCAAAAAAACAAACGCCCTGAACGTTAGAATTAGATAGTTTAGGACGACACTGATCTATTCAATGCTAAGCTAACTCAGTGACAAAGGAAGCTTCCGCACCGGAGCATACGTCACAGACGTCTCCAGGCCGCTCCAGGATCATTTCACCAGCGTAGAAGAAGAAACAGCGGAAGTCAAGAACGGCGGAAGAATAATAAATAATAATACACAAAATCATACATTACGTGGTTAATAATTGTTCATTTGGAACACACGTGGCATTAAATTAATGGGATAAATACTGTGGGTTGCTTCGCTAAGTAATGGAGTCCCGATATTACCGCATTTGGCTACAAACGGCTAACAAAGGCTGGCTAGTTAGCATTTTAGCTAATATAAACTGGGAGGACTAACAGAATTATGTACCGATCTCTCACATTAATTAAAAAAAGTCTTATTTACATGCAGAGTTAAGCTCTGGCGTTTAAGTGAAATGTAGCCTAGATATTATGAGATGCTGTTGTGGCATAAAAAAAAAAAGAGCAAAAAAAAAAAAAAAATCATTTTGGCTACAGGGAATAATGACAGTCCCCGAGATGACTAGCTGCTGGGGGTGCTGGGACACATATAATCACTGCTAATTCACAGCAGTGCTGAAATTGGAAGTGTAAGCATCTTTTTAAACACTCTGGGAAAGATTGTTTAGGATTTTATTTTAATTCCCTGTTTGAGGGTTGGGATGTGATGGGGCCAGAGGGACTCTAATCAAAGAAGAGTATAGCCGCACACTCGTAGCTGCCGATGTAAACTTTATATTATGACACAGAAAGGACCAACGTTTTAGACAGACAAGCGGCCTCCTTGAGGGTTATAAAATTACATTTTGATAGAAATCATGTGTTAGACATCAACTTCAGTGTTACAAGTTACAAAGATATGTCTGTTTTGGAACATATAACTTAAACATTTGCTGAGGATGTGCTCCACTGCAGGTCCGTGCAAAGGTGATGACCAAAGATCCAGTATGTCATAATGTCCCTGGACATTGGATAAAGTGAAGCAAACACATTGTTCATCCTTGGCTACTGAGCTCACGAAGACTCAGTCACGACACAAGACCATCTCATGACTCATTGTTATGTTTAACTGGACAATCATAAAGTGACAGGTCTATTTTTCTGTGCACACTGAACCATATTTGTGAAATGAATATACATTGTATTCGGAAGAGAGGAAACGAGGAGAAACGTGAATATTGAACACTGGACATTATTACCAGTAAGACTCGCTGATTGATTTAATACAAGTACGAGAAAACGGACATTACACTGGTGTGGACTCTTTTCTTGTGTGGGAGTGATTTTTGGGGAAACTGTATTTATTCTTAACTCATTTCTAGCCGATCCCGAGTATACTCGTGAAAAATACTCAAGTATTTAGAGTGCCGATCCCGAGTATACTCGCGAAAAGTACTGTATATAGAGTAACGCCGGTTCTCCTACCCAATAGCCTGGCGGAAGGTCCTGGCACGATCGGCCTCGCCGATTCATCATCATCACGGATCCACGTGCACAAAATAGTAATCCCATAACATGGAGGCCGACGGGGAATCTCATCTTTAATGTCCATTTTCTCCAAACAACACTTTTAAAGCCAAGGATGGCATTAGATTCTCGCTACAAAAACATAACAACAAAGGCATCGATCGGCCATTTTAGAAACCACATGGTGTGACGACCGCTCCCGTTGTATGACGTCATGACGTCAACCCGGAAGTATTTACGCAATGGACTTCTGGCCTTCAAAATAAGACAATGGAGCGTAATGGAGCCCTGCGAGCGGCACGCTACACATTTAACCCGTTCATGTCTGGAGCACTAAATGGGTTAAGTCTTAATTACATGCCAAAGGTAAGTAGCCAGGAAAAATACCCATCAGACTCTATCTACCTTTTAACAGCTCTTAACAGTTTGCTTGTATGTTCTACCTATCATCCTACCATTCATCCTCCCTCCAGTAGTAGGAGCCAAAGCTAACTTAGAGCTGTCATTAGGGATGGGACGATAATAGTTATCGTGATAAAAAACACTCATAATAATCCCATCGTGGAGATGTACATTTATCATGAAATTATCCTTTGGGATCAATTCACCTCTTATTATTTTTTATAACATACTTGATACTGTCTTTTTTCACTCTCTACCAAATCGCTTTGTCAAAAATAGCCGTTCTACGAGCTCGGAGGGTTATATTGCACAAATTCCGGTGGGACAGCACCTGTCAGCAGGGGGTGTTGGGGCAGGAGGAGTAGGCAGCGGCGGCTCCAGAGAACTGTGACTGTGCCGTGCGGTAACCCCAACTGGATGCGGCGCGCTGCCACGCAGCACATCCATTTCCCCCGGTGGGGAGAACCATTGGAGAACATGTTCACCGCGCGGCAACGCCGGAAAAATAGAACAGCTGCGTATCGGCGCGGCAGACGAGGCGGTCAGTAACTACAACAAAGTTTAGATGTACATAGTTACTTTCAGGAGAAAGTGTGGCCAATGCTTTGAGGCATGCCATCATAATTAGTGGGTTCACCTTTTAAATCCTCCTCCAGGTGTACATATCCATATGTCAGAACAGAGGTTCCCAATCTTGTTTGGCTCAGGGCACCCCTATAAATATATTTTTCATCCAAGGCACCGCTACATTATATTCATATTTTTCACTGTAACAGCCCCCCGGATTGGTAGTGGACGAAATGAGACAGTAGAGTTTCTGACAGATGCTGTTTATTTTGGTGAAGCACCTGGTAACACCAAGCACCTTTAGTAGCACCGCTGATAGCACCGTAAAACTATAGAAAAAACATAAAAGAAAATATGCATAACCATATAGTCTAAAGTAACAAATACAATACAAAACAGTTGACCAGAAAAGCAAACAAGCTATAACTTTTAAATTGTACAAATAGGATTTCTTAGCACAATACAACATTGTATAAAGTCACCATATGAAGTAAACATTTCCCTTAGGACAATGAAATTAACCAGAATGAAATTCACCTTGACAAAACATGTGCTTTAGACTAGGCCTAAACATGTGGTGCATTAATTTTTACATGGCTTTAACGTGTTTACATTAGAGCAGAGAAAAACAATCTTTTTAACCTAAAGTAAACACACATACTTGGCACTTAATGAAATGTTCATCTTATCTATCTTACTAACCTCAATTCCACCTTCCAAGGGGTGTTAAACATGAACTTATTTATTGTTTATCAGTGACAAAAGTTAGTTTTGGACTGGCTTCAGCCATCTTGCTTTTTAGAAAATCTTCCAGAATTCCCCACCAAGGTGACTTATGAAATGACAATGCAACAGGTAACTAATGGGAAACTCTGCCACCCAGTGGACGTTTTTGTAAACTACACACATAAAAACTGTCAAAACCTAGCAGAAGAAAATTAGATTAACAGCAATCAATCAATAAAAAAGGAGAACTATATCCATATCCAAATATCAATAACCTTCTGTTAGCGGTCATTTACATTCACTCCCTTATATTTTTAGCATATTTTAGCGATTATGTTGCGAGGAAACCGCTGAGATAATCGCCATTTTGGTTAGAACTGACTGAAAATAACTTTGTACTTAAAGTTTAAAATTATACTAAATATTCTTTTCAAGTGTCCAAATAAATTCCAAATATTATCAAATTATCTTGCGGCACCCCTGGACTGCCGTCACGGCACCCCAGGGTTCCCCGTCACCCACTTTGAAAACCCCTGTGTTAGAAGAACATAACACATTCCCTGAATGAAAGGTGACAGGTGTGATACCCTGTCCTTCAAAGCTACCTTCCAGAATACTGCCAAAGTGTCCTTTGAATTAAGAAACTACAAAATGCCTCCATTCGCGGGTGTCTCTGGCTAAGACGATTAGCTAACAAGCTGAACTGTAAAGTATTCTGTCCTGTTTGTTTGTAGTATCACAGTGGCACACTTTACATGAACTAAAATGGGAATTAGTTTTCATTTATCTGCGTGCCACAGCAGGTCTGGATATTTCCTATTCACACAGTCCGTGTGAAACAGAGTGAAACTGCTGTGTTGAGGGGGAAAAGAAACAAGAACAAGTGAGCTCTGGCCTTATTCTCATTCCGTCTCCTGCAAAACACCCACAGTGCACTGACAGCACCGAGCTACTGTAGATATCATTACCTCTTTTCTACGCCTCCTCCTAGGCAAATTCTGCTGCTCTGCATTTCCTAATCATCAAAACAAGAAGCCTTTTTACTGAGTTTATGGTAAACAGCAAGAGGAAATAATAGAGCAATGCAGACAGTCAGAAAGAAACATTTTGTTCTTTCACTTTCTCTTATTCAGTTATGAGACACAATATGGTTAATCTAACAGAGTTCAATTATTTCCATACATACATTTAGTATGCACAGACAAATGCATCCACGTGCACTCTCTCTCTTTAAATACCAGAAGAGTCGCCGGAAAGAAACTCGCCCGGGCTGATGGTGTATGCCTTTAGATTGATTGATTGAGGTATTTATTAGTTAGTTAGATAGTTTTAGATAGGAAAAGGTACAGTTTCATGACATTACAGTTCAATGGCATGATGTCGACTAAAAGTAAATCGGGTAAGGCAAGGCTTATTTGTTATTTTCCATTGAGATCCTTAATATCTTTGTATACCTCTGTAAACTATGCCTAAACGTTTAAACCTAACCTTATTGCTAATCTTAACCTCAGTAAAACGGTGCCAAAACCTAACCCTATGTCTAACCTCAGAAAGATATGCGTAATCCTAAAGTTATTTCTAACCTTATTCTCAGTAAAACAAATTAAAAAAAAAATCTTGGAGTTTCTTTCCAGCAACTTTACCGGTTACCCTCTCTTTTACATACTCACTATGTAAGTCACAGTCTCTGTTGTACTGTAATCGTAGGCCGAGGTGCCTTCACTGAGTGATATTGACTTGACAGGAAGGACCATTCCGTTGTCAATAACTCATTCTCTATCCACACTACAGCTTCAGCCAGAAATCATACAGTACATAAACATGGATCATTTTGGGGTTATTAGCTTATTTGTATTTAAGTAATTTAAATTTAAAAAGTAATTTAAACGCCACCAAACTTTACCTCAATAATAAAGTGTGGCATGGAGGTTATGACTGAGTTTTCAAAATCAATTTGCCTTTCAAAATGATTTTAGATGGATAACAAACCAACAAACCAAAAAACAGTATTTGGAATATTGTCAAGTATATGAGTGATGGGCTAAATATGCCAGTCCACCCATATGGTCCTTCAAGTGAGGTATTATGTAAAGACAGAATACGCTGCAAGTGCAACCACTAATGTAACTAGAAAAATATTGTTCCTTCGAAACAATTGTGGGCTCGCTTCAAGCCGGAAAACAATGGCTATAAAAGTACAAAATGTCAAGATCGCAGGCAGTGCTCTCTTTGACGTTACTGACGTCAAAGATTGGTCCATTTTGTTCGAAAAATGTGTTGTGCAAAAGTTGACCCGCTGGTGGCGCTATAACAGGCCAATGTAAGAAGGGTGGTATCTGTTCCTTGACCTATTGGGAATGTGCTTGCAAGATTTCACACCCATTGCAGGCTGTGTTCATGATTTGAGGTGTTTTTGGCTTTGGCCACTTTATCGCTGCTTGCAGCTATATTCATTATTATTTTTTATTTTTTTGTGTGTGTGCACTTCATAGGCATATTAGATAAAGGTCCTTAGATTGTGTGTAGAATGTTTCATGCAAATTGCAAAAAAAAAAATCCTAATGGGTTTAAGCGTTTCACAAACTGCTCAAAATGATATAGCGCCCCCCTTTGGCCAATTGGGGTAAGATTGGTTTTAGTGATATTTGGACTAACACTCTACATCTTTGCCAAATGCCATGAACATGTTACTTTGCATGTATGATTTAGAGGCAGAAGAATAATTTGCATAAAACTGCAATATTCATTGAATTTATTTAAAAAAGCATGTTTCAATTTTAAAGAAATCCGATCTGACAGATCTTTAGATATCGGTCCAAAGTTCACGTAAAAAAGAGTTTTGTGCACGTGGAGCGAAAATTCCAGAATAAAAGCGGGTTTACGCGTTTTACAAACTGCTCAAAATGGCGGAAAATCGAAGGGCGGAGCTTACTTAACAACGACACAGATGTCTTCCGCTCGAGTCAAAGCACGCGTATAACAAGTTGCATGTCTTCAAACGAAACGAGTCATGACTTATGCCCGTTTGAAGTTTGAATTTTCAAACGCTTCGTATAGCGCCCCCCTTTGGCCGATTGGAATAAAATTGGTTTCAGTGATACTTTGACTAACCCTCCACATCTTTGCCAAATGCCATGAACGTGTACCTTTGCATGTATGATTTAGAGGCCGAAGAATAATTTGCATAAAACCGCAATATTGATTAAATTATTAAAAAATTATATTTCACTTTAAAAAAAATCTGGTTGATCAATCTGACCGTATTGGTCCAAAGTTCATGTGAAAAAAGTTTTGTGCACTTGACGCGAAAATCCCAGGAGGAGATAGATTTTTACTGTTTTTCATATAATTCCGAATTGTGGGAGACCTAAAGGTCAGAGGTCAAAAGTTAGAGGGAAAAAGTTGTTCGGCATGAGGAGACGCATAAGTGTATACAGGTTTCATGGCTGTATGTATAACACAGCATGAGCTATACCTGTTCAAAGATCGCACTTTCGAAGGCTTCCTACAGCGCCACCATTTGGCCGATTGCTATAAAAAATAATAGCACACTTCGCCACTGTAAACTGAACACATTGATGTTTTTATTTTCATTTTCTCACTAAGTATGTAGGAGTAGAAAGGAACCGAAGATCCCGTCTACTGATTGCCTGATAGATAAATAAATAATGACAATATCTAAAGTGTGCTCGCCTTATAGGCGAGCCCACAATGACTAATATCACACTCCTGTTGCTGAGAGAGAGAGAGAGAGAGAGAACGAGCGAGCGAGAGCGAGCGCAAAGTAATTACAATTCACAGTATCTCTAAAGTCATGGATCTGTCCCATTTCCCATATTCCCTCCTGATTGGATACGTTTGCCTTCTAAAGTTTGTCTATGCGACCTGACAGTCGCTTATTTAGGGAGTCTTAAGCCCGTATCAGAGTGTACGGTGGAGACCTATCCACCGCAAATTTGAGGTGGAAAGCTTTCCACCTCAAGTCAGAAAATAAGTGCAGGCCATCATAGTCACTCACGGCCCACGGTGAAGTCCTTCACCCTGTCTAGACCGGTTCAGGTCGACCAATCAGTGAACGGGGTGTAGAGCCTGTCTGTCTGATAGTAAAAACAGAGAGATGTGTTGGGACTCACGGTGGAAAGCTCTCCACCATGAGGAATGATGTAACGTTGTAGTTTCATGACTCAAAAAGACTCGAAAAGACTACACTGCGGTGTAAAGCCTTCCACCGCGGACCCGACTATGATACGGGCTTTACTGGTTTGAGGAAGGTGACGATATGCAGTTTTTCAGTCAAAGAAGAAATAAAGACACCAGAGCATGTCTCTGCCAAAACCAGTGCCGTGAAGCATGAGACAGACACAGCATTCCTCTCTGATCACAGACATCTAAGGCATGTCAGCGTCACCGCCAGTCTAAGACCAAGTTGTCACAAACACACTCCCTCGTGACAGACACGAAAATTCACTCAGCAACTTTGACATGCAGGGGTGACATTTTTGAAAAATCGTGAACATTTCGTGAAGTCTTTGAATATTTCAGGTTTTTTGAAAATATCTATGTTTCTATGTCAGTGGTGCTCAAACCTGTCCATGTGAAGGACCCCCAAAATGATATGTATTTGGCCGCGGACCCCCATCTCAAAATACTTAGTTCTAGGGACCCCACAGAAGCGAAGATTTTAGTTAGAAATGACAGCTTAAAAAAACAACATTTATATTCAAAGTTTTGCACACATGTTCACGACGTTTCAAAAATAGCAGATGTATATCTGCTATTTTTCAAAAGCTAAAGTATATAAAATAATTAAGGCCCCTCCCTCCACCTTGGGCCCTAGTAACTCAGTCCCACTACCCCCCCCCCCCCCCCTCCCCCCTCCCCCCCTCTTGTGATGCCCCTGTTGACATGTGGGTGTTGACACTGTGTGTGTCCCCCGTCCCACCCCCAGCCACTATCTCAAAAACCACTACCTACATCATAGTCTGCTATTTTCTGCAGTGCCAGAGCATATCACGGACCAAATGGAGGCTTTGTGAAAACTCCCAGAGACAGCCTGCTAGAGATAACACATCCAGGGCCCTGTCCAGATGAGGCAGATCGTGGGCTGCGGGCGCCGAGGGCGGGAGGTGAGTCGTGGTGCGAGGCGTGACAGGCCAATTAATAGGTGGGGAAAAGATGTGGTATCTTAGAGGACGACTCACCCAGAGCCACTCTGACAGGACAAAACCCCCACAGGGCTAATGTGTTACTAGTCAAGAAGATGTCTGTCCCACTCTGTTCTGTTTTCTTTTTTCTTTTCCCTGTCCTCTCCTCTTTTACTTTCTCCACACAGTAAATCCTCAGCCTAAATGAGCCCTTAAAGAGGTGGTGCCATGATTTCCCCCCTCTAAAACATGATTATCAGGTATTATGATTATACTAGGAGGAAGATTTTTTCCAAAAAAGTATACAGAAAGAGTTAAAATTGGGTTTTTATGTGGCCACACCCCCAGTTCATTAAGTATGCATGGATGGCATGGTGGGTGGTGACCCAGCTGATATAGCCACACCCCACAGTGTAGGGTGAATGGCAATTGGGGAGGAGTTGATACTGTGACACACTTAGTATCTGTGTTTTTTAACTGACACTTTTCACCACAAGGTGGCAGCCTCCAAGAGAAAACAAACAAATACTAAGAGAATACATCATTTCTAAAAAAAAAAACACATCAGGGGGTCTAATGAAGTACTTTCAACCTCCTAGACACATGAAAAACAGAAAAAGTACAAAACTATGGCACCACCTCTTTAAGGATTAGTGTCCAACCGATATATCGGTTCACCGATATACCCTTATTTGGTCATATCGGATCATATCGTACCGGTGCAATGTCTCCCCAATAGAAAAATAGTAATAATTATTCAAATAACAGCACAACATGTGTGATGAATGCTTCTAACAAGACTGGCTTGTCCTCACAGTCATTATACCACACACTCAAACAGGCAGCTGGACACCATCTCTGTGTCACTCTCTTTTTCTCACACCTTGACTGACGAGTACAAAATAAAGTTAAGTCTTTAATAAAGACATTGGTTTAAGAAATCTGCTGTATCGAAAAACCTTTGCACAATTCACACAGAAAAAGGCCAGTTTTCATTATGCATACATATATCGGTTGCACATTGGTTATCGGTGACTGTCCCCTCTCACAAATTGGTTATCGTATCGGACACAAAAAATGCCTATCGGTCAGACACTGTTAACACCTTCTAAGCCTGGCCGTACTCCCTCGGACTTCCTACTGGGTCCCATCAGCCACACGTCTATTCCCGGACTTTTGATATAAATTATAATAATAAAAAAAACAAACATCGGAAATTCTTCTCTGTGTCTTTTTGGAGCTATCTGAAACGGTTAATATGCTCTGACAGTCATTTTCTGGTGCTGGGTGTGATACTCATAATATCCAGCAGGCCACGCCGTTGACTCACATTCTGGATGGATGGCTGGCCAGGCGTGTCCTCATCCTCTCCCCAGTGTTGAAACTCAACAAGAAGCTCAAACAAGATGGCTGGTCTTTGTCTCTGTTCGTGGATCGCGGTTTCAATCACGTTCGGGCGCCGCTTCTCTATCGCTCCTTTCCCTGCTTCGCCGCACGTAAACGAATGGAATTGATCTCCCCTCCGCCTCGCCAAAGTAAGATCGCCGACCTCTGCAGGATGAATATGTACGCTGTGTCGAGCACTCCATTACGTGTTGTTATCATGTGGGCTTTGTTTTTTTAAAACATGTTTGTAAATAAATGGCTTATTTCTTCGGCGCTACCTCTGTTCAGAGGGTTCTGCCGCGGCTTGCAACGTGTTAAGGGTCCATTTGTACTCTCAGAGTTACCAATGGATAAACTAGGAAAAGAAAAAAAAAATCAAAATAACCTTAATGTTGTAACAATGCTGGCATCCGGGGTTAAGTCTTCAAGCCTAAAAAAATACATAAGATTGATTTGTCTCCTTTGTTCATTGCATCATTACCAAACTTTCTCACCTCATCTCAGCCGACCTTCTCTTCACAGAAGTTCACTTCAGCAGCATCGGGTGAGTTTAAAGTCTCCTGAACGACTGGCGCTACATTTGACTCAAACGAACACCGTAAATAGACCGTTTTTACCTACATACCAGATACCAGGCTCTAAATCAAACCTGTGTGGAGTATTTCAAGACATGCCCCCCTTGTGACGCCCCTGCTGAGGGGGCCCTCATTTGGCCTTCACAGCTCTTGTTAAATCATTGGCCTGCCCTCACCTTCGTCCTGCCTTCACCTCTGATGTCCCGGCACCGTAGCTGTTGATTTTCTGCTCTCATCCCTTCACGTCCAAATCAAAGGCTTCAGCCCGGGTAACTTTGACATGAAAAACAGTAATTGCAGCTCAGAACTGTTGACACACCATTGCATAAACTGTCAGAGAAATGCTGAGAGATGTCAAGATAAGGAAAGCAGAGGGGAGATGGGAGAATGGTGAAAGAAGTTAAGATCCACACAGGTGTGTTTGGCAAGTAGATTGACAGGTACGCTACATGCAGTCCCATGGAGTTTCACATAAAAAAAGCCTACATTTAATGAGTCAGCTCAAAACATTTACTCCTGGCACACAAAACCTGTTTTTTCTGTTCACCGAGGAGGAGCAGACAAACATAGCGTCGTTGTCGGGTGGAAACCTTGTATGTCCAAAACCGTTTGTTTTGTATTTATCATTTTTAAAATGATTTAAACTAGTGAAAGCAGCCGATCTACAAGCACACAATGCCTTACACCGCGAGGCGTTGTGTGCTTGTAGATCAGCTGTTTTCACTACTTTTGTGCAATGGCCATATGGTGAAGCAGGGCTTTGCTTTGCGGAAAAAAATTACAAAATTGAAACTTGGAGATACAAGGTTTCTGCCCGACAGTGATGATAGACAGGCTTGTAGTGCGATTAAATCACTTAAATTGTGCAAATTGCTATACTTTCATGTTTGCGACTAGATTTGCAGTGGTCCAAAAAGGTGCAGTCTTTGGTGTCAAACCCCGCACTGACAGAATGACAGAACCCTTTTGAGTTTCAGTCGGTGCAAGGGCATCATTTCGCTCACGCCGCAGAGTGCCAACATTCTTTCACGCCACAATTTATTTGACAGTAAACAGTCGCTTGAAGGACAAGTATTGGATGAACGAAAACAAATCTGTGGACATTCATTCACGTGATTGGGGAACGAGGGGAGTTGTTTGTGTCGTCTCTGAGAAGGATCAACTGTCCTTGAGTTAATGGAGTGCGACACCCACCACACGCCACGCTACGTTTTACTTAACAGTCAAAACTGAAGGACAGGATCAGATGAACAAAAACAAATCTACGGACATTCATTCGTGTGATTCTCGGAACGCGGGAGTATTTGTATCGTCTCTCAGCAGGATAAACTGTCCTTGAGTTAAAGGGGCCCCACCATGCTTTTCAAAATATATAATTTATATAAATATTGGTCCATAATACAGTTTTATACAGGTTTTAGCCTAAACAACCACTCGGATATTAAATATATATATTTAAATTTCATGTTCTGTCTGTCTCTAATTCCAAGCCGTCAAAATGCCCTTTGTTGGCAACAGGGCGCTGTCTTTGGGCTAAACTTGGAACGATACAGAGAAGATTAGCATGGTACCACGATGGGAACCATGTAGAGTCAATCCATTCAAGCCAATTTTAGTACCACTTTACCTCATGGTTCCACCTCATATAGTCTCAATAGAGCATCGCAGTGAGGTGTCGGAAGTAAAAAAGCCCATTCATTTTCACCATAGGGTTTTTCATTATCAGCCACAATGCAATTCAATGTACACCTACCACTAGGCTGGTGGTTGTAAAATGGTTCTATATGCTCCTGTAGAACCCCCGAGTATGTATGCAATCACTCTAGTTTTAGTAAAATCAAGATCGCACAGAGAAGAACTGCATTAGCCATACTGCTAAACATGTACATCCCGTGAAATCGACGTCTGTGATTGGTCTAGCCATCTAGAAGAGGGTCTTCTAGATCAGTGCTTCCCAAATGTTTTAATTCGAGACCCAAAAGAGAGATTAGACGTTTGCCCGGGACCCAAACTAGTGAAAACAGCAGATCTACAAGCTCACAACGTGGCGCAAAGCGACACACGTAGCGCAAAGCGACGTGTTGTGAGCTTGTAGATCACCCGTTTTCACTACTTCTTAAACATTTGTTTTGTAATTTCTTTTTAAATGACATTACTGAGAAAAAAAATCACTGAATTTAGTTTTTAATCCATGAAAATGTTAGCTGTTTTGGGAATACATTGTTTTAAATGTTTTGAAATAATAATAATAAAAAACTAAATTAAGGGACCAATAAAAATGTGTCGGCTACCCACAAATGGGTCCCGACCCAGTGCTTGGGAACCAGTGTTCTAGATGGTGCCATTGGAAATCTGTTGTTTTCAACAATATATTGATCTTCAAGGAACATTTCACAGGATACATGTTGACAGGATACATCACACATTTTTCATGTGGTACAGTGGGGGGAAGGGGGGGGGGGGGGGGGGGGGGGGGGCGGTTCAAAGGCACGTTTGCATGAACAGTAGTGACATAATTTCTCACAGGCCTGAGGACTTCTGCACGGCTCAAGCTTGCAGCGCGGCACTCGTGCTGTGAGCTTGAATATCGGCTATTTTTCAATAGTTAAAGCACAAGGGGGCCCCCCTATGAAGAACATTCATGGGGGGCCCACAGTGAATCCTTGTACGCAGGGCCCAGAACTTGGTGCGACACCCCTGGCTACAGTATACAACACAATAGAAAATATCTGGGCCCTCAGGACAGTGCAGGGAAAGCACATCCCTTTCCTAACATGGTTGGAATGAGTGAAGAAAGTAGTGCTTACCCTGCACAGCATGAGCAGCATCACAGACACCTCGCTGTCGGACAATGCATGCTTATTTAAAGGCACAGACACACTAAAACCACTCCTAAAGAGGCTGCCCACCCATCACCAAAGCAAAATACAGTGACTTGAAAATAGACATGCGTCCGGCAGGCACGTGCACACATAGATATCAAAGGGGGCTTGAGCCCCTGCCCTTTTATCCCTCTGTAAAAAGTGCCCTCTCCAGAACCATGAATGCAGTTTTTACTATGGTGAAAGAAATGCAAATGCCCTCTTTCCATGCCATACCTGAAGGCAGTATTCAAGAGAATTGCCTTGTCCAAACTAAACTCTCCTGAACTTGAACACAGCATCTTATGCCGAAATAATTGCCCTCTCTGTGTAGAAATCCATGATGTACGCCACATTGCCTTTTTTATGCATAGTTTAGTGTGGCATCAAGTACTGAAAATAGCCGACTTCCAAGCTCACAACGCGATGCAGCGCGACGCGTTGTGAGCTTGAAGGTCTGCCATTTTCAATATTTTCACCAAAAGGCCTTATTAGAAATGTTAGCCCCTGCCTCTCTAACATTCTCTGCACGTCCCTGGCGTCCAGTGTTACCAGTATTTTACTCTTACTTTCATCTGTTCTTTCTTCCCTAGAATAGTACTTTTAGCTTTAATCATAATGATATGCAGTTGAAGAATCTCCTATGCTTTGAAGAATTTGGCATTGATGAGTCTTTGGGTGCTCATCAAATGACTAAGATGTTAATGTGATTGCACTCATTCACACAGGGAGAAGGATATGCTGTTAAGAATTGTTCATGAAAGGGGAACAACATCCTTAGGAATAAATGCTCAAAGGAAATGTTCAATTTGACTTGTCAGTCACTTCAACCTTTTATCTTTCCTGTTTTATTGCACTTTAGATTTAGAATCATTCTCATATCAAACATGGTTCATGAGGCTGTAGTTTGCTTTTTATATTGCACCAAACCTGCTAACACTCAATAAGTGTTTACTTTGTAGTGTAACCCATATTAACTCATATGCTGCCATTTAACAATACCTTCGTACTCTTTAACTGCCATTCGTCTCCATAGACTTCCATGTAATTCATAGTGCACGGATCATGCACACCCATGCCTAGATAATGCACCACGTGTGTCCACATTGCTCACAGCTTTCAAACAAAAAAATCCGAATGGAAATCCGTTCAGGCATTCATGAGATAGCAGCCATTATGTTTTACACTGTTGTGAGCTTGGAGGTCTGCTACCTGAGTTGTATGGGGGTTGTATGGGGGTTAAACAAGCAATTTCGCGATCGCTATCATGCCTACTAACGTTTTTGGGGTCCAAAAAAAATTTAAAAAAAAAAAAAAAAAAAAAAAAAATTTTTTTATTTTTTTTTATTCACGGGATTCACGGGCGTGGCAGGGTGGGACAACGGGATTTTTAAGGGATTCACGTTTTTGGCAGTTAATGAGTTAAAGTTATACCATGTAACTTTTTTTATAAAACAAATCTTAAAATTGTCCTAAGTGTTAAATCGCTAAAGTTTTAGAACACCCACTCCGTTATTTTCAGCTTCTAAAGCCTTCTCTTTATATATTTTCTATGATCCTTGCCGGGGTCCGGTTTTCGCGGAAAAATAGCGTCATCTGTATACGTTGGCCAATCACATCACGAATCATACACACATGATACACTCACAGCTTATCTGCCGGTCTTCAGGAAGTAGCCTCGCTCAGCTACAGTGTTTACCATGGTGAAGGATTCTTAACCTCTTAATCCCCAAATCCTGGCCAGAAAAGATGCGTTCTACCCCTCCACGGATTTGTATCGGTCGCTGGGGTTTGCGGCACCGCTCCGGTGGTCCGCGGCGGTGGTCTGCGAGTGACTCCGGGCGAAAAACGGCCGAAAAAAGCAATACCGCTACTGACCACTAGTTTAGCAACTTACACAGTATAACTCTAAGTTCTTCCCTTTCATCAATTTCCAAATGCAGTTGCTTTTTCACAGGTGTTTGACCTTTATTGACAAAGGAAAGGATCTTTCCTGAGAAACTCTGAGATCAAAAGTAATTGATCGTGTGAAAACAATTATGATCTTGATGAGAGCGCAGTAACATTATTTTTTATCGTTCCAATGCGTGGCTTTGTGTTTTTCCAATGGTTTTCCCATTGGATGACTTAAGTTTGACATAAGCTTTCCAAGGGTTTTACGATTATTGGGTTATAACTACAGATGACATGATGTCACAATATATCAGTATAGCCACTGATATCATTACAGACTGCAAGTTTTATTTTTGAGAATTTCATTTTGATTTACGAGTGCAAGGGGTGTAATGAAAATGAAACAATATGTTCAGCATACGTTTTACACTACAGAAGAAATCGCGAGCAGCATTTAGTGGACAGACGGACAAATTCAATATCTCCTAGCACTTTGGGGCACAGTAGCGCGGGAAGGGGGGGGGGGCTACGGGGGCTACAGCCCCCCCTGGTTGCTGGTCAGCCCCCCCTGAGCCCCCTCCAGTCGCATGAGCAGACTCAGCGCCGTTACCGAGTTATAGAATAGTAAATCTTCCCCCCCCCGACTTTCGGCACCTCCGCGCGGTCCAAGAAGATAAAACCAAGCTCTCCCTACCTCCTTGCCCAACCCTGGCCCCCACCGTTGTGCTTAGGTTGCTAGCTACCCGGAAGCAGTCTAGGTTTCAATCACAACGCGCGGTGCAGGAGGCATGTTAACACAGAAACATGATTACTTTATGTGGTGGACTGTGTGTTTTGCTTCATTAATTTGCAACACATCATCACTTACCAAGGGATTATTGCATGACATCATGGACAGTTCATTCGCTATCAAGGATAAAGTGAGGTTTTAACAAGGTAAGAAGATTGACTTTATAATGTGCGCTCTCTCTCTCTCTCTCTCTCTCTCTCTCTCTCTCTCTCTTTCTTTATCTCTCCTTTCTCTCTCTTTATCTCTCCTTTATTTGCAAAAATGTCTGCCGCCGTGCAGACCCTAACCCTTTTCTGATGTGGGCTTTGCCCTGTGGGCATTGTAGTGTGTGTGTGTGTGTGTGTGTGTGTGTGTGTGTGTGTGTGTGTGTGTGTGTGTGTGTGTTGCCTGTCTGTCTGTGGCTCCTTGCTATACCATTGCGTGGGGGGAAATCACAGACCGAAACTGCAATAAAAATCACCCAAACCCGCAAAAAAACGTGCGGCCGCGGTCGCACGGACACGGCGCCTGTTGGGGCGATACCTCAGTACCCAAATGTACAGGAACAAGCAAGGCAATAAATGAAGACATATCTCAGGCATGGCAGAGAATGGGTTCACAAGGTCGTATCTGCAATGTCAGAGGAAAATTAACAATTTGAAGAACACACATAAAGAGAGAAAAGTTATGCCACCTACGCTGTTACCACGGTAACCAAAGCAGATATGTCAACACATGGGGCGGCTTTGAGTGTGAACACACAGCTCAGCTCTGTGTCACGTGCAAATGTAGTGTGTGCAGTCAGGCTGAAAGATCGGATTTGAGAAATACATCGGATTTAGACTGGATTTCACTGCAGTCTAAATGGAGCCTAACTGATAACGTTTCTGGAATTTGATTAACCTTTCAGGATGTTGTTTTCAGGTGTAGCATAACAAATCTGTATGGTTGTCTTCATGAATTACATTGCATTACATTGCAACAAAGTTTTTTTTTTTTAAACCGTCACAGTTTGTGCAGTATCTAAACTGATAATCAGATAAACAAGATAAACACAATTGTATCCGTTGTGGCTGTCATCTTTTCATATCAGTAAATGTGGAAAATGTGGATGAAAACATTTTATCCCATTATGACAGATTCAATATTGTCATGGCTTTTAACCACATTAACCTTATTCTGAGCATGCCATAATAAGCAAAACATACACAGAAAATAGGCAAACATTCGCTGGGAATAGTCAAATGCGATGATGAGTTTGTAGATTACTATTTTCATCAATGAGATTTGGTGTAGAGGGAAAAAGAGGGAGCCGAGTACATATCCCTGGTGGTCAATGATCAGCATTCAAATAACTGTCATTTGTTTTTGATCTTTGATCTGACTGTGACTGTCAACATGGGGCAGAACACTGATTCACAGACACTTCTTACTGTTTAGAAATCCATGTAAAAGATCCGAATAGCCTCCAAGTGTCGTGTGTTCCCAGTGTTGGGAAAGTTCACTTTCTATATGAACTAGTTCAAAGTTCCGTTCATTTTTTTAAATTAACTATTTCAGTTCGTTCATAATTCCAACTTTTGAACGAAAAGTTCATGGTTCCAAAAATGAACTATTTTAGTATTTTTTGTCTTTTTTCCCCCTTTTTTCAATACGTTGCTGCGAGCTATTATTTGTCAAAATGATTTCATCCAATTTAACATTGAGGTGCCCACAATGTTTAAATATGTGCCCACTGCACACTCTTCCTGCACCCCTTTGCAATGTGAAATGACACTGAATCCATTATCCTTTCCTACTGTCATTGTCAGGAGAAGGAGAAGGAGGCGATGCACTGTGCGCACACAGCACTGCCCGGCACTAAATAAACATTTACTGTTAAGCCAAGATGCGTTTGAGCGGCACGATTACATACAAAGTGAATATAATACAAAGATGAGTTCAGAGTTTGAATGAGTGCAGAACTATGTGCATTGTGTCATTTGCAAGATGTGAGGGGTCTTGATTTATAATTGGCGTTTTCTTCAAATATTTTATTTTAAAAGAAAATCCCCCCCACATTTATGCCAGTGTGCCAGTGATCACCCTCCCCCTGGGGTTGCCTCCCCCTGCTGTACTGCTGTAGTGTGGGGGTTCATTATAATGGGTGTACTGCTGTAGTGTGGGGGTTCATTATAATGGGTGTACTGCTGTAGTGTGGGGGTTCATTATAATGGTGCTGTACTGCTGTAGTGTGGGGGTTCATTATAATGGTGCTGTACTGCTGTAGTGTGGGGGTTCATTATAATGGTGCTGTACTGCTGTAGTGTGGGGGTTCATTATAATGGGTGTACTGCTGTAGTGTGGGGGTTCATTATAATGGGTGTACTGCTGTAGTGTGGGGGTTCATTATGATGGTCTGCTGTACTGCTGTAGTGTGGGGGTTCATTATAATGGGTGTACTGCTGTAGTGTGGGGGTTCATTATAATGGTGCTGTACTGCTGTAGTGTGGGGGTTCATTATAATGGTGCTGTACTGCTGTAGTGTGGGGGTTCATTATAATGGTACAAAGTTTCTGGTACACAATACTTCTGACCTTTTTGAATTTGCGCCTCTGACAAAATGCCCCACACAAAACAAAACAAAAAGCATTTTCAAAAACAAACAAAAGGCAAAAACAAAATGAAAATGGAAAACTAGCGAAGAATGGAAAAACTATAAGAACATTCCTACACACCCAAGCTCTCTCTCTCTCTCTCTTTCTCTCTCTCTCTCTGTGCCTATACCTTCTCCAGGGAACAAGCAAGCCATGGTGACTGTGTGTGATCTATAATTAATTTGCAACAGTAGAAATGTAACACACAAGATAAATCACTTATAATACTGCAGCAAGAGAGAGAGAGAGAGAGAGAGAGAGAGAGAGAGAGAGAGAGAGAGAGACAGAGACAGAGAGCGAGAGAGAGAGAGAGAGAGAGAGAGACACAGAGAGACAGAGAGAATGGGGAGTATGATAGGAGGCAAAGGCACGCAGAATTGATGGTATAATAAAATCAGTGAGTCTGCATTCCATGAGTGGGTGATTATGCAAGCGTCCCTGACTGTCTCCATGAGAAGCACAATGCATGGGGACGACTCATTCACTCCTCCTGCCATATCATCCTCGTCCTCCCTTCCTCCCTTCCTCTCTCTCTCTCTCTCTCTCTCTCTCTCTCTCTCTCTCTCTCTCTCTCTCTCTCTCTCGTGTCTTCCACCTCTCCTTCTTGCTCCCTCATTCATCCCTTTGTTACCATTCTCTCCCTGTCTTGCTCTCTGCTTTGGCTCCACCCCTTCATCTGTCTCCTCCGCTCTCTTGTTTCTCTCATTTTCACTTTCCCTGTCTCTACAAGTAAAAGTCAAAAGGTATTCAAAATGTACTTGAGTAAAAGTACAAAAGTATATAGAACGTCCCATTTCCAAGTTTTCAAACGTATAATTAGATCTGTATATAGCCGATCTACAAGCTCACAATGCTTTGCATCGCAAGCTTGTAGATCGGCTATTTTCAAATGGCCGAAATGTATATAGTGTTGAAGTGTTTACAGTTTTTTTCGATTGCTAAAACACGTTTTTCAAAACTGTATGTTTTTTTCAAAACTGCACACGCAAAACTCCAAACATTAAACACAAATTGACATCAGAGTGTAAAGAAGGAAAGTCAGAGTCTAATATGATAAGGAAATCTAAAGTAGTAACAAATTGAGCCAAGCGATTGGGGACAGAAGTAAAGGTTGTGAAATTTGTGCCTAATTTTAGCTTTTTGTGTTTTAGCAATCGAAAAAAACTGTAATGTACGTTTTGTAATAATAATCAATCTACAAATAAATGTAGTGGAGTAAAAGTACAATATTTGGATCCGAGATGTGTATTGGAAATTGGAAATACTCAAGTAAAGTTCAAATACCTCAAAATGTACTCAAGTACAGTTCTTAGGTAACAGTACTTTGTTACTTTACACCACTGCATTCTTAAGTCTAAAGGTGTGAAAAAGGTGGATCCGCCTCGCACGACGAGGCACGACGAGACACGACTACAACCTGCATCTGCCAACGTATGCGGGGACGATGTTTTCCTTCAATGTTTTTACCACACCCCCCCAGTACTGAGTCACGCTCTTCTGTGTGTAGGCATGGATATATTTGACACCATGTGTTGCTTTATCAGGAGACTACAGCATCAAGCTGCTGAAGTATAATTCATTTGACAATAGTTTATGAAACATTCTTAAACTGTTTAATAATCTTATCGTTGAGATGCTTGACTAGCCACCACCTCTGCAAATATTTGCTTCTTATGTGCTTAAAAAACAACATATCGTGTCACAATACCAGTAAGACTGTCAGGTCACATATGTACAAATAGGCCTTTGTGTGATTTTAGGGCAAAATCTGTAGGAGCAGTGTCCAAAAATGTGTTTGTAAAAATTGGCCTGATGGTGGCGCTAAATGGGACAGATCCATGTTGATGACATGACTGTAGACATACTGTGTACCGCTTTGCGTGATTTTAGGGCCAAATCTGTAGGAGCAGAGTCCAAAAATGTGTTTTTCAAGAATCTGCCTCATGGTGGCGCTAGAAGAGGGCCATGTGAGAAATGAGGGGGGGTTTGGCAGCCAAGGAGTGTGTGTGTAAAGTTTGGCATGGATAGGGCCAACGGTGGCGGAGATATGAGTAGGGGAAAAGTGTGACGTGACTGACTGAGAAAAAAAAACTAAACAAGGATCATTTGAACCCAGTCATGACTTGGCAGAAGAGGACAACATAGTTGTGTTACAGTAATTCTCCAAAGAGACCTGGAAATATCTCCAGCCATTTTTCATGAAACTGTCTGCAGATACTCTAGCAAATAACAAATGATTCCCTGCACTTGTACACAGGAAACCTGCAGAATTGCCACAGTAATTACTCTGGTAAAGGCAGCCGTTTTAGTTTAGGAGCCCATATTGTACAGTCTTGCAGGTGATAATGGTCATCACGCACACACACAAACACAACACTTTACGGAGATGTCCTTTTCCTCTCTCCCTTATATACAATATTAGTGACTCAAATTGTGATTCAGCAAAAATACCACTCAATGATAATGCCACATTACTTAGAGCAGGGCCGGCACAATTTTGACTGGCCCACCAGATTAATGTCCTCAAAGTCACACATGCCGGACGGAGACACTCTTCCTGGTTGAAGACTGTTTTTACGAAACAGTGCTTCCAACGTCACAGAGCCGAATAACACCCAACGAGACTAATGCTCTGTTAATGTGGTCCTCTGACCTATAGGGCAGTAGTGAGTTGGCGCCATGATGGCGAGGACAATAGTAAAACTAGAAGAAGTGGTGTCTCCATCCGGTGGATTAATTTTCATTTTGCCCTCGAAATGTATTTTATGCATGTGGTGGGGGGCCCAGAGTGCGTCCACTAGTGATGCGCGGGTCAGCTTTTTTTCATAACCCGCACGACCCACAGCCCGCACGAAACGTAACCCGCCCGCGCCCGCGCCACAGAACAATATATAAATCAACGAATCCGCCCGCCCCGCAACCCGCATTTAAAAAAAGATGGTATATCATCTCCACAATAGCTCATCTTTATATACGGCTCTCTAAGTACCCAAAGTCGCTTTACAGAAAGGTTTACAGTAGCACAATATTGTCATGGGCTAAATAAACAAACGTGTGTGTTGTTCAAATTGGTGTTTAGCCTAAAAGACATTCATTCAAAGACGTTCATTCTCTCTGGGGCATCGTCGGGGTAAGAATGGTTTTATGTCAATCATATTTATACAGCGCCTCGCACTTTAAACAGACAGCAAAAGACGGACAATATTAAATCCTGTTGGTTATTGATTAATCACCAGATTGGAGAGATGGGAGCGACTGGAGTCTTGAGGTGAGCGTGGTTGGTTCATTCAGTCAAAAAATCCGTCTCACTTGCGAAAGTTGTGTTTCAAATCGTATCCATTGACTGGCTGGTTATATAACTTAACCGACACAAAGTAAGTATTTATAAACGGACTTGTGTGGATGACAGAGACATAAGTGAAATCCTGATCAGCGACACGCGCTGAATTGTTTGTGCATCTTCTCTGCTGTGCTCACGTTGTGTCAAATGTTGGCAAAATGTGGTTCGCGGCCCACACAGGAGCGGAATTGGGACGGTCCTTGCACCAAGGAGCGGAGGAGAAACCTCGCTCCTCTCTGGCGCATTTTAAAACTCGCTCGCTCGTCGTGCTCGTATTCAAACGTAGTATTCTTATTCTTATAGGCCTACTCTTATTAAGAATAAAAGGCAAATAAGAACAGGTGATTATTCTTATTTATTTTTTGCACATGAGAGTGGTGATAACCCACCCGCCCGCCGCCCGCCAATGGAGTCTGAAAACCTTGACCCACCCACCCGCATGCGGGCGGGTTGGCGGGCGGGTGGGGGCACCGGGTCGATCCGCGCATCACTAGCGTCCACTAAATGCTTTTCCACACTGACATGGCCCAACACCACACCACTCCAAACCCGCCACTTATGCCAGGTTTTGCACTACAAGGAACTGGGTAGAGTGGTGTGAAAGTGGTACTAAACGTGGTACTAGTATCAAATCCAGAGTAGGTCTGAGCTAGGCCAAACAGGGCCAAACACTTCATAATGAATGATCACTCACTGACTTTTCATTTAGACCATCAGGATATAGTTATAATACATGATAATAGATTATATTGTGTTAGAATCACTGTTATAATCTATTATAGTGTATTATACTTATCATAGTAATATTAATACTTTATAGTGTATTATAATCACAGTTATAATCCATTATAGTGCATTATAACTAGGATTGTTGTAATACAAATTTATATTGTATTATAATCACAGTTAAAATGGTAAATTGGTTTCTTACTAGGATTGTTGTAATACAAATTTATATTGTATTATAATCACAGTTAAAAGGGTAAATTGGTTTCTTACCAATAGGGGTACTTTTGTGGAATTTTATGGAATGGAAAATGTAGATATGTTTATGTGGTGCAGTGTAGTGTTGTGTAGTGTGGTGCTAAAGCTGCCGAAAAGTGGCTTATATAGAGTAAGCTTTCAACTTGCCACAGATACCTTTGTTTTGGTGACTAGCGAAACTGTATTTGTTATTTTTGGACCAGACGAGAGGGTGTGCAGGATTTCCTGCAGGCACACTGAATGGTTACTGACATAGCGTTAAGGACAACTCCTTCTAACACTATGGACCAGAGCTAGCTGAAACCCACAAGTCTTTGCTACTCAAGCTTTCGTTTCATCCATCGCTTTTCTCTCCCTTCCTTCGTTCAATCCTCTTCTTATAGTTTCTTACATCCCTCCCTTACCTTTTTCTGTTATGTATTTGTTCCCGTACTCCTTGCTGTCCTGCCTTCCCTTCTCTCACACACTTTTAATCTCCTCTGCTCTTCCTTCTTTCTTCCCTTTCTCTATCAGCCCCTCGCCTCCGTTATCTTCCCTTCCCTGCCTGCCAAAGTCAATAATAACAGCAGTATTAGTATGCAGGTCAGTGGCCTGAGGCCAGTAACAGTCCAAAAACAACAGATGTCCAATGTACAAACAACACACAGAAACTTGTGCTTACGCACAACCATGAATTCACACGCGCACACACACACACACAAACGCACGCACACTAGTGTGTGCACCTAAAACAGAGCGCACACAGCCGCACTAAATATGGCAACGGAGAATAGGCAGAATTTGAAGATACTGAGGTGATCCAGCACTTTACGTGCGGTTCAGCCTCTCTGTCCACGGAGGCTGACAGCTCAAAGGTTCAGCCTCTCTGTCCACGGAGGCTGACAGCTCAAAGGTTCAGCCTCTCTGTCCACGGAGGCTGACAGCTCAAAGGTTCAGCCTCTCTGTCCACGGAGGCTGACAGCTCAAAGGTTCAGCCTCTCTGTCCACGGAGGCTGACAGCTCAAAGCACAATCTGTATGTGATTCCAACTGTTAGTGAAGCAGCAGAGTGCCAATCACCTTGGACTAAAGGTCGTTGCACACAGCTGCGGTGTTTCAGCCGAATATCGGAATATCGAATATTTTCAGCCTCTCTTTGCTTCTTGCCCCTACAATGCGTCTACAACTATCCGTCTGGGATATGCAGGCACGTGCACACATAGACATCAAAGGGGGCTTGAGTCCTTTTATCTGTCTGTAAAAAGTGCCATCTCCAGACCATGAATGCAGGTTTTACTATGGCGAAAGAAATGCAAATGTCTCCTTACCATGCCACATACCTGAAGGCAGTATTCAAGAGAACTGCCTTGTCCAAACTCTGCTGAACTTGAATCCAGCATCTTATGTTGAAAGATATTGCCCTCTCTGTGTAGAAATCCATGCCGTAAACCACATCCACAGTATTCACTTGATTACGCTTATGAAAATAGCCGACCTCCAAGCTCACAACCCGTTGCAGCGTGTGTGTGTGTGTGTGTGTGTGTGTGTGTGTGTGTGTGTGTGTGTGTGTGTGTGTGTGTGTGTGTGTGTGTGTGTGTGTGTGTGTGTGTGTGTGTGTGTGTGCGTGCGTGCGTGCGTGTGTGTGTCTTTGTCTACTCTGCACCGCTGCCTAACAGCCTTGGCTCCACCGGGAAAAAAAAGAAGTGCCTTTCTCTTGAACTGCTGCAAGCCTATCAGTAAAGTAAGTACGTTTCCCATTTAATGACTACAGTATGTCCCCTGTCAGTACAATCAATACAATACTTATGCTGAATTTACACTCTGTGGTCTGGTGTCTCCTGCAGATCTGCCATCATGTCTGCGTTTAGTCATACACAGTGGTGGGAAAAGTACTCACATTTTTTACTTGAGTAATAGTATCAATACTGCAATGTAGAAATACTCCGTTACAAGTAAAAGATACAGTGAATCAAAGAGACCCCCTGCTTCACATACCACTTGTACAGCCCTTAATTTCATCTCTATTCTAAATTAACACCCAGACAGGATATTCTCAAGTTTATGTACTGTTTATCTATGACTATGCCCCCCCCCGCTCCATTGTAAAAGTGAACTTTATGCATTTCCATAAAGAACATTAACGTCCCTTCATTTTGCCTTATTAAAACGTGTGTGCAGAATGCAAGCCAGGTGAACGTCCAAGCAAATTAAAAACATTTTGATAAACTGCCAGCTCACTTTATTGAGCAGAGAACAGATATTAGTTCCAGTTCAGTGACATTTGGAGCAGTTCACTGCACTCTCTTTGAGGGAGGGCGAGTTCTTTTCGCAGCCCCGTCCTGTCCCACGTCCCCATGGAGGGGGGCCGCGGCCCCTCAAGGGACGCAGGTGAAATGTTAACCTGACGACAATACAGAGCGCCAGGAGGTACAGTAGCACCTAAACCAGTGGTCAGTGTAACTTTCACTTACTATTGAGGCCTGATTACGATCTGCAATGTGAACAAATAAAAAAACAATGCAACAAATTTCTTAATACGTACGTATTTTACGTATTTACGAATGATTGACTCAACCGTGATATGTTGACTGTGATAACATTTGTGAATATCCTGTTTCTCTGAAATCAAATAGTTTGCCTCACTATATTATTTATATACAGTACAGGGAAAAGAGGGTGTGACTGAGTGTGTGTGTGTGTGTGTGTGTGTGTGTGTGTGTGTGTGTGTGTGTGTGTGTGTGTGTGTGTGTGTGTGTGTGTGTTCTGAGGGCAAACTAGAGCTGTGCGAGGTCTATGACAAAGCAAGAGAACCGCGCCACGCACCGGCACACACATGCACATACGCATGCACGCACGCACGTGCGTGTGTGCGTGCATGTCATCACCACTGGTGTCAGTGGTGTGAATAATGGCTGATAACACTGCTGGGTCAAGAGACACGACAAGGACCCTTCACCAGATAAACATGAATACATCACTGGTCTTTCAGGGACAAGGAGGAGTGTACTCGTGAGTTCATGCACATTCACAAGTGTGTGTGTGCGTGCGCGTGTTTGTACTTCTTGAATCTGAATGTGTGTGTGCGTGCACTGTCGTCTCTTGTCTGAGCGGGGGTGGAGAGGGATAATGTGCCGTGGCAGCCCAGTCAACTGTCAAGATTCAACTCTGAACAAACACAGAAAAGCAACGAGGAGCTGAGAGGATGAGAGAGAGGACAAACTAGACTGAAATAGACTGAACACAGTGATGGATGGATGGATGGATGGATGGATGGATGGATGGATGGATGGATGGATGGATGAGATCAGTAGGGCTGAATCAGTAGGTGTTACTGAATTAATTACTACTAATGACTAGTTCACTGACTGACCAATATTGTCCAATTAGGGATGGGACGATAAGTGATAGTATCGTTTATTGTGATAAAAACACTCACAATAATCATATTGTGGAGATTTACTTTATCGTGATATCGTCCTCTGTCATGCACTGGCATCAATTCACCTTTTATTTGCCAAGCTGCTTATCCGGTACACTTAAACACTCTCTATCAAATGTCTTTGCCAAAAAAATAGCCGATCTACAAGCTCACAACGCGTTGCGACGCGACACGCTGTGAGCTTGTAGATCTGCAATTTTTTGGGCAAATGTTCTACCCCAGGATAATGGATTTTGATTATCGCGATACAATCGTAAGTCGTGATTTCTTTTGTCACAATAATCGTGATATGACATTTTCATATCGTCCCATTTCTATGTCCAATAGATGATGAATAAAGGGACGGCAAATGGAGGAAACAGAAACCAAAGTTAGACTGTCAGAGATACACATGCACATCTACAGTACGGGGAGAGTATATTCAGTGTGCATCACTCTCCTTATTTTGTGTTATGAGAACGTCATCCACACACAACCATGACTGACAACTGAATTCATCAAGCCTCTTGAGACTTGTCCACTTACATAATAGGACCACACCACTTGGTCCAACAAAGTTGAACACTGGAACAAATTACATTTCTGCTTGGCTTTTAGGCTTTGAAGCTGCACAGGGTAGAAATGACAAATAACCTAAATATACAATGAAAAACCAGATCAGTGGCCTTGTGGTTAGAGTGTCCGACCTGAGACTGGGAGGTCAGAGTTCGATCCCCGGCCAGGTCATACCAAAGAAAATGGGACCCAGTGCCTCCCTGATTGCACACAACATCAAGGGTTGGATTGGGGGTAAGTCCCTGTGACATACTAGTGTCATGTCCAGGGGGTGTACTTGTACATGAAGCTGCTTCACGCTACAGAAACAGAATACAGGCTCCTGCCCTATGGGCCTCATGGCTCGGCAAGGATTTCTTACTTACAAAGAAATGATTTAATAACATTAAACATAAGGCCCTATCATAGTACAGTGTGGGATGATAAGCTATCACCGCGGTGTAGTCTTTTAAAGTCAGAAAACTACAACATTACGTCATTCGCCACAGTGAAGGGCTATCACCGCGAACCCCGACATCTCCTCTGTTTTTACCTTCAGACATCTCCCCATCACCCCGTTCACTGATTGGTCGATCTTGACCAATCAGTGCGCCCACTGATACATGCAGAGAGGCACAGTGATAGGACTTCACCGTGAATCCGTGACTATGATGGCCTCCACTTGTTATTACATTTTTAGGTGATAGCTTAGCACCTAAAAGTTGAGGTGATAGCTCTTCACCTTGGACTATGATAAAGCCTTTAGCCGATATACAAGTTCATAACACGTTGCATCATGACACATTGTGTTCTGCCATTTCAACTATTTGTGAAAATGTTTGAAAATATGGAATGGTAACGATTATGACAATTATGCAAAGATAATTGCGATTATCTTAAATATATTGTGATTAAACGATTATGACAGGCCTAACAGCCCATGTGCACTACTGTATCTGCGAGGACTCACAGCGTGTCAAGGAGACACGTTTTAATGAGAGAAAGTCACCAGGCCTGATATTTAACGTAATATCACAGTCAAAGCACCTTTGCCATTAACACGACTGCTTGGCTCTCAGCCAGGACCCCTTAATGAAACACAAGATAACAAGATAACGTCGTTGTCGGGTGGAAACCTTGTATGTCCAAGACCGTTCGTTTTGTATTTATCATTTAAAAAATGAACTAAACTAGTGAAAATAGCCGATCTACAAGCACACATGCCTCGCGGTGCGAGGCGTTGTGTGCTTGTAGATCGGCTGTTTACACTACTTTTGTGCGACAGCCTTGTATGATGAAGCAGGGCTTTACTTGGTGAAAAGAAATACAAACTTGAAACTTGGAGATATGAGGTTTCTGCCCGACAGTGACGACAAGCTTAAGTTCAAGTTCAAGCCTAATCTCCGCTAATGGGAAAAGTGCTTTGCAAAAAAGAGTTAGCATTAGGGCTGTGATAACAGAATCACACACACAACATACCTGTGATTCACCAGGAGTAGGGAAAGCTGAACATGGTAAATGGTAAATGGTGCATTTATATGGCGCCTTTATCCAAGGAGCTTTACAGAGATTGTGCATTACATTCACCCATTCACACACACATTCATAATGGCGGGGGAAACCATGGAAGGCACCAACCTGCTCACCGGGAGCAACTAGGGGTTCAGAGTCTTGCTCAAGGACATTAACGCCCCGAGATCAAACTTCATGTTCTAAGACAACAACTCTACCCCTGAGCCACTGCCACCACTGCCGCCCCTGTGCACGCTGACATACACAGTGGTGTTCTGCATATTAAAGTCACCATTAGACCTCCCTCAATCTAGACGAAAAAAACGCAATGGTTTAAAATCACGCCTGTGTGCAAAGCCCATAAGACTTACTGTTTTCGTGTCTCCTACAAAGTGCAGACTTCTATGATGCATCCCCTTCTCGTCAAATCTGTTTACGTTATATAATTCTCTGAGTTTTGCGAAGAGAAATGGTAATTGAGCCACAACAGTGTCTCTCCACAGTTAGTTGTCACTTGGCCAGCCACTAACATGATTCAAATTGTTTTGTTTTGTTTTTTGTTTGTTTTTCAAAGACATAAATAAATGATGAAGTGTGAAAAATCCTCATCAAAACTTGTGATGAGCGTTTTCTCAGAAGTTCAGTCATCAGAAACATATCGTCACTGTCAGGCAGAAACCTTGTATCTCCAAGTTTCAATGTTGTATGGTTCTTTTTGTCAGGGCCGCTGCAACCCATTTTGGTGCCTGACCGACAACTGGCTGTCCCCCCCCCCCCCCCCCACGACAACGACCCCCCCCCCCCCTGTTGCGAAAGTGTTTCTTTTTCATTATTAGACTCATTCCTCTTAAACTTTGGTAGCCGCGGCAGAACCCCCTGAACAGAGGTACTGCCGAAGAAATAAGCTATTTATTTACAAACATATTTATAAACATGTTTGCCCACATGATAACACACGTAATGGAGGGCTCAGTACGAGCGTGTATATTGATCCTAGAGGTTGGCGATCTTACTTTGGCGACGCGGCGGGGAGATCTCTTCCATTCGTTTACGTGCGGCGAAACAGCGAAAATAGCGATAGGGAAGCGGTGCCCGAGCGTGATTGAGTCCCCGATCCAAGTACAGAAACATAGACGCTTGTAATCCAGCCATTTTGGGCTTTGTTGTGGTCGATTGTCTGCTCCATGGAGTGAGGGAAGAAATGGCAAGGCATGCATGCAGCCAGAATGTAAGTGAACGGCGCGGCCTGCTGGATGCTACGAGTAGCACACCCCCTTCCAGAAAAGGAGTGAGGAGGATGTTAACCCTTTCAGATGGCTCCAAAAAGACACAGAGAAGAATGGCCGATCGTTTTTTTTGGGATTATTATCATTTATATCAAAAGTACGGGAATGTACGAGAATAGACGACCGGCGCACTGGGTGGTCCGGACAAGTACGGGCAAGTACGGCCAGGCTAACAAAGTGTTAAACTCGTGATACTGATGTGTTCACTTTAAAAAAAAGTGTCAAAGATACTGCAGATACGCTTGAATAAAGAAACAAACAAGCTTCCCCGCTACCCGTCTGCTGTTAATGGAGTCATCCATTTGGAGGAGGCCGTCAAATCACTCTGACAAAGCTGCATTCATTATACTTGTTGTACAGGGAGTAATTAACAATCTCTCTCTTTCTTTCTCCATATTCCCCTTTCCCTCTCATTGTACAAGTTTTGCGTCTCCCTCTCTCCCTCTGACTGGTTTTCTCCTCCCTCTCTCTGACAGCCCCAATTAGTGGGAGAAATATGTAACAAAAAAAGGCAAATGTGTTCACTTCCGGCAGAAAGCGTGAAAATTTGCACCTAGGGGTATTTTTGTGCGCTGAATTCAAAAATTGACGGTCCCAAGCACTTTTCCCATGGGATCTGGTGGCTCTCATTCACTTACCATACTAGGGAAAAAAGACCCCCCAAAAAATCTTCTTCAAGTAGCATGTGAGGGGTCAAACTAGGTGTTTTTCGGGATTCTGAATCCATTGCAAGCATTTGTTTTGCACGGAAAACATTCCTTTCCGAGAAATGGACACAACAAAACTTTGAAAAGTGATGACTCATCACTAAACCATGGTTTGTGGGGTCCATTTCTTCCCCAAGGAATGTTTTTTGTGCAAAACAAATGCTTGGAATGGATTCAGAATCATGAAAACCCCCTAGATAGACCCCTCACATGCTACCTAAAGAAGATTTTTGGGGGGTCTTTTTTTCCTAACCATAACCCTATGGTAAGTGAATGAGAGAAAAGTGAATTTGAGAAAAGTGCTTGGGACCGTCAATTTTTTAATTCAGCGCACAAAAATACCCCTAGGTGCAAATTTTCACGCTTTCTGCCGGAAGTGAACACCTTTTTCACATATTTCTCCCACTAAATGAGCTGACACGCACAATTAAAAACAGGCTCATTTATCAGACACTGTTTTCAAGACGAGACGGACACCAGGCACCAGGGGTGTCGCACCAAATCCTGGGCCCTGGGTTCAAGGATTCACTGCAGGCCCCCCATCAATGTTCTTCATAGGGGGAGGGGATTTAACCCTTTTAGACTGGGAATGCATTATTACGCACTATTTTGTGCTTTAACTGTAAAAAAAAAAATGGCAGATCTACAAGCTCACAGCACGGCACCGAGTGCTGTGCTGCGAGCTTGTAGATTTGCTATTTTTTTGAAAAATCGTGAAAATTAGTTTTTTGAAAAACCTGTTTCTATGTCAGTGGTGCTCAAACCTTTTCATGTGAAGGACCCCCCCCCCCCCCAAATTATATGTATTTGGCCACGGACCCCCATCTCAAAATATTTAGTTCCAGGGACCCCCCCAGAAGCAACATTTGAGTTACAAAAGTTTGCTTAAAAAATACATATATTCAAAGATTTGTACACATTTTCACACATTTTGAAAACACACAATCACAACCCTGCATATCACAAACCCATGCATCAACCCAGGTGTTTAATGTCAGCAAATGAAGCTTGAATTTGCATGTCAGGAACATCTGGAACATGTTGTGACTCTTCATGTTGTGTCAAACCAGACCAGACCCCGTATTCCTTTTGCAAGCCACAGTCTTCACAAATACAACAAAATAGACACCACAATATAAACATCTTAAGGTACACACGGCGCACGCACGCACGCACGCACGCACGCACGCACGCACGCACGCACGCACGCACGCACGCACGCACGCACGCACGCACGCACGCACGCACGCACGCACGCACGCACGCACGCACGCACGCACGCACGCACGCACGCACGCACACACACACACACACACACACACACACACACACACACACACACACACACACACACACACACACACACACACACACACACACACACACACACACACACACACACACACACACACACACACACACACACACCTACTACTACTACTACAAGATAATCTTGTTAAGTTGCGTTCACACCAAGGGATGAGAGGTGGAGCTTAGCGACAGGGGTGTCGCACCAAATTCTGGGCCCTGGGTACTTTAACAATTGACAAATAGTAGATGTACAAGCTCACAGCGTGGCAGCGAGTGCTTATCACGTTCCTGGACGTGTTTAGCAGCGGAAGTGTTAATGTTAGGAACATATTTCCCTCCACTCTGTTCCTCTGGCCAGAACCAATCCAGATAATGCTGGATTGGTTCCGTAAGGTTGCTACCGTCTTTTTGTGGCACACCAACCTCAGCCATTGACACTGTGCCCAAGTCAGGAAAAAGAAATCCTTGCAGTTAGACTCTGTTACATTTCCATTTTATGGGTTCATAGCCAAACCGTGTTCCTTCCATTTTATTACAGTAATGCAATTTATACAAATGTCTTGTGGGTCTTTGTGAATGCATGGCATTGAAAGCTTTGCATTTTCAAGAGATTAATATTTTACTGTGCCTTGTGAATTTTGTTCATGATAAAGTGTGCTCCAACTGTGCCAAAAAGTAATTTCTGAATTAAACACTAAGGGTAGATGGCGACCAGGCCTTTACTTAGCAGGCCTCTAGGCTGCAGGATACCAGCACTATAAAGGTTATGTCGTATTTTTAAACCCCTATAAAGGAACATTTTATAGAGGTTTCCTTTCATAGAACAGATAATAGATTCCACCTTACTTTAATCTGTGTTGCATTATCTGTTGTCCTTCTGTAAACATCTTTTCAATTGATGTCTGGCATTTTACTCATCTTATTAAAAATGTACTTATATTTTAAAGTTTGTAAAATCACTTTATATTGCTGTTAAAGTTATATGAAACTGAACTTTATTACCTTTAGAAAAAGGCTGTGACCCATTGAACTACAAAATGAACGTTACACTGCATTAATAACAGGAATGTGCACAGCACTTAAATTGACTTATAAAACAACATACAAATAACAGCAGTTTATGTGTGGGCATGAAATGCAATCACTGCTGTTATTGCAGTAATTGCTCAACTCATTAATACCTAAGAAAGTGGAGCGTATCACTCCAGTTCTTAAACCCTTACACTGGCTCCCTGTGTGTCAAATAATTGATTTAAAAATACTGGTAGCACTTTACAATAATGACCTGTACTGGTGCAGTGCGGTGCAAGCTTGTAGATCTGCTATTTTTGAAAAATCACAAACCTTTTGAAAATCTTTGAATCCATCTTTTTTAAAGTGAACATTTGTAACTCAAATATTTGCTTCTGGGGGTCCCTGGAACAACATATTGTGAGAAGGGAGTCCGCGGCCAAACACATATCATTCTAAGGGTCCTTGACATGAAAAGGTTTGAGAACCACTGATGACAGAAACATGTTTTTGGAGCGGTGTGTGTAACACAGCAGCTCCGCTATAGGCAGTAATGTGTGTCTGTCCTCACTAGTACGAGTGTGTCTGTCCTCACTAGTACGAGTCTGTCCAGTCAAGTTTGAAGAGGATCTGCACATGCGCGATTTTACCACCCACCCACACACACACACACACACACACACACACACACACACACACACACACACACACACACACACACACACACACACACACACACACACACACACACACACACACACACACACACACACGTGCGCACAGCAGTTACACAACATTTCGGTACCTATCGAATTGAGTTCCCCTCCGCCCGGATGCATGGAGGCTGATGGGATACTGCAACATACTGCGTTATATAGATCTAAGACACAGAATTCAGATATCTAGAACACATAGAATCTAAAACATAGACCTGGAACTGCTTAAATTCACCGCTCCACTTCGAACGAGGTTTGATTTTTCAAATATCTTAGAAGAATTTAGAAGACATTTATAGAATCGGGTCAATATATAAGACTTGCCGTGCTGTGAACTTGTATATCTGATATTTTTTTATAGTTAAAGCATAAAATAATGGTTAGAGTAATAGTGCGTTCCCGGTCTTAACACTTATGTTGCAATGATTTTTTCCGGCCAATGTCCCGCGTTGCCATGGTTACCATAGACTTCCATGTAATTGTGCAAGTGTGTAAAAAGTGCACGCCCATGCCTAGATGATGCACCACGTGTGTAGATGCTGTTCACAGCTTTCAAACAAAAAAATCCGCTTGGAAATCCGTTCAGGCATTCATGATTTATCAGCCATTATGTTTTCTTCAGATGTAAACAAACATGGCTGCCATGTTTGAAAGAATGGGTTGGTATGGGGGTTAAACATGCAATTTCGCGATCGCGATCATGCCTAATACATTTCTGGAGGTCCAAAAAAAAAATTTGAAAAAAAAAAAATTGAAAAAAAAAAAAAAAAATCGAAAACGGCCCAAACTCGGGAAACTCGGGGTTGGCACAGCACTAGTACCAATACAAACTCGGGAAACTCGGGGTTGGCACCATATGTGTTAACTAAAGACATTTCTGTTTGCAGCTGCCTTTGATTGAGTTATTTCTCCTTTTTTTCCTCTCTTTTTTCTCCTCTGCTCTGTAACCATATCTTTATATTTTCTTTGTTTGTTTTATGCATCCTAATGTAATTGTATAATAGTATTATTGCTTGATGTTTTGTGTAAAGCACATTGAATTGCCTTGTTGTTGAAATATGATATACAAATAATACCACCTTGCCTTGTATGTATGCTAAAAATAGAAGACCCAGGGGAGTTCCCTCACCTTGTGCTGAAAAAAGGGTCGAAAAGCAGAAGAAAAGAGTCTATTTTGGTCACAGGGTTGTGTTGAATATTAATCAGGGCATGACGCTATAGGAAGATAATATGCTGACACAGTTTGTGGGCCTATTAATGGATTCACTGTAAATATCTAGACTAACTAATCTCCATCACCAGATAAAAGATCCAGTGGTGATAATATTGTCACAGCAGAAACACAACAAAGGCCTCCAACTTCTGTGCATGTCTGTAGTATAGAGGTGTGATGAACACAACCCACGCCTTGATAAAAAGGTTTTTGGCAGTACGACTAGGGATGGGATGATAAGCGATATTGGGTGCGTTTCCCAAAGCGCTGGTCGTGCGAGGGCCTTCGCTCGGCTGCGGTCCTAACGATTATGGCGTTTCTCAAACGCGCTCATAAGCGCCCCTCGCAAAACAACCTTCGCACGCCAGTAGACTGGCCAGAGCCTTGTATTAGAGAGTTCTGCCAACTCTGGCCCTATGTGAACGGAGATGATGTAACTCTCCCTGAAACTCTCCTTGAATGGCTCTGGGCTTCGATTGATAGGACGTTAGCAGCTGCGCTCCGAAATGAATTTCAGCCGCGGCTTGTGTGATTGTATCGGCCCATAAATAAAACATACAACACTGAAAATTGACACACTTTTTACTGTTGGTAGGCTAACTGACCGCACAAACCCCTTGTTTTAATTTGAATCTCTAATTGCAAGTTTTAAGCGCTGGTATGCTATAAACTGACTGGCTGCACAAAAACCTTGTTTTGGTTTTAAATTGTATGTGACTCACTTAACTGCTCTTCCTGAATATTAATCATTTGTTGACTAGTGCATCGGTTCTCAAAGTAATACTCGCTGGTGTCCTCGACAAATCTATCGATATGCTGGAGCGGGGATCGAACCCGAAGTGCTTACTTAACAGTCTAAGACACAACCCGTCATGCTATAAGGCTGTGCCCTGCTGTGAACAACGCTGTTGTCCATCCCGTCTTCGCTGTAGGGCTACAATTAGTTACATAATAAAGAATCAAATGGACCCTCATAATGGGTCTGTCACTCAGACAGAGAGTATAGGCTACACACTCTCTGAGTTGCATGATAACATACCCATGATGAGGACGAGGGTCCATTTGGTGCCTAACTTCTAACAGGCTCCCAATGCGCTATATTTGACAAGTCCACGGTCAAGTTCAAGTGACACGACGGGATATGTGTTGGACTGGGGAGTAAGTGCTCCGGGTTCTGTCCCCACCGGCTCTTCAGAATAGCAGCTAAACTGACTGTACAAACCCCTTGTTTTAATTTGAAACATGCAAAGCTGCAAAGCGCTGTTGCCTGTTGGTAGGCTTATAACTGACTGCACAAATGGACTTAAATGCCCGTCTTAAATAAATATGTATTTATTTTATTTTATAGGCTAGGCCTACTATGACAGTATTGTAGACTAGAGTATTGGTTCTCAAAATGATAGGCTACTCGGGGAATCTCTGTATCGTCCCATCTGTTGAAGCGGGAGGCGAACTTGAAGCTCTCAGTGCCTATAGCCCAACTCACTACCCGTCATGCTATTAAGCCTGCTGTGTTCAGCTACTAAGGCTGTTGTCCCCCCCGTCTTGGCTGTAATAATTATAGGGCTACAATTATAGTTATATGAACCAATGGACCCTCATCATCCGGCCTGATTTCAGACTCAGCGCTGGAGAACCGGTCCGCTCAGTGGGCTCATCATCCTACACTCTCAACTTGTGAGTTGTGATTTTGGAACCATTTGGTTCCTAACTCCAAACGTACCAAACTAAAATATAACAGCCCTGTCTCTTTACCTCAGTGTTGGCAAGACGCACGAGGGGCTAAAGAGGCGCAGGGGGCTGTTATATTTTAGTTTGGAAGTTTGCAAGTTAGGAACCCAATGGTTCTGTAGGCTAACGCTCAGAGTGTAGGATGATGAGTGCCTTGGTGACACGCAGTGTCTGAGCAAACTGTTACTCGTTGAGTCGTTTGGCACAAGGGGTTGAGTGTTGGACTACTAATCGAGAGATCTGAGTTCTATCGCCGCTTTCACGCATTACCGCATGCCTTTTAGCTGTGGAGAGGGGACCCCCACTGGTCCACGGACCACTTAACAAATGAGGCAGCCTATAAGCTTGTTCTTTTTTATGTAAGTGTGTGTTGTGGTGCGCTATTTCTCAGTAGCCTATCAAAGCAAGCGACACGCATAACATAAAACATATAGTTCACCTTTGTATGTTTTATTTATAAATATAAATATATAGTTATACTTGTTTATTGTGTATAGCAGGTGTGTTTGGTTTGCAGCACCCGTGGGAAACTTGCGGGAGAGGTGTTTGCTTCTAAAATCCTCCTTACGATGGCCATTCGTATGAGGTGTGCATTCAACCGTCATCACAGCTATTTGGTTCCATTGTACGAGACGACCGGTTTCCTGAAAGCCCTCGCTGCTCTTGATTGACAGGTGCCTGCGCAGGCTGCGAGGGACGATTTTGGTCTCTACGACCATGCCTGAGCTTACGAGCACTCAAAATCGCTTTGGGAAACGCACCCATTATCGTTTATCGTGATATCGTCCTCCATCATGCACTGGGATCAATTCACCTTTTATTTGCCGAGCTGCATATCCGGTACCATTTAAACCCTCTATAATTGGTAAAAGGTACTTATATAAAAGGTAATAATATATAGTGTATATATTTTTTTCACTCTCTATAAAATGTCTTTGCCAAAAAATAGCTGATCTACAAGCTCACAACGCGATGCGTTGTGAGCTTGTAGATCTGCTATTTTTTTTTATATCTTCAGAGCTACTGACAGCCAAAAGCATGCCGTCTGTGACAACACGCGCGCGCACGCACGCACGCACGCACGCACGCACGCACGCACGCACGCACGCACGCACGCACGCACGCACGCACGCACGCACGCACACACGCACACACGCACACACACACACACACACACACACACACACACACACACACACACACACACACACACACACACACACACACACACACACACACACACACACGCTGCTAGACGGATCACTCAACCCCCATTATTTTCTCCCATTGTGAATTAATGTTGAGGCAAATTAATGACTTTGACTTGAGCTTGATGAATGGCAGTCGGAGTTGGAGTTGGTCTGCTGAGAGTCTATTGATTGAAGTGGGTGCACGTGCGTGCGTACGTGCGTGTGTGTGTGTGTCCCTGCGTGCCTGCATGTGTGTGTGTGTGTGTGTGTGTCCCTGCGTGCCTGCATGTGTGTGTGTGTGTGTCAGAGAGACTGATGGGGAACAAAGAGGTATCTCATCCATTGCTGTCATGTTGGTGTGCAGCTGATCGACCGACGCCTGGCTAAACAAGGCAGAGGTGATCAGAGTACTTTAAGCCGCTTAGGCCTATAGAATCATTGAATGCTTTAATTATTGAAAAATAGCAGATATACAAGCTCACAGCGCGGCACCGAGTGCCGCGCTGCGAGCTTGTAGATCTGCTATTTTTTTTTAAATCATGAAGATTTGTGCAAATCTTTGAATATACTGTATATATGTTTTAAAGCTAACATTTGTAACTCAAATATTTGCTTCTGGGGGGGTCCCTGATACAATATTTTGAGATGGGGGTCCGTGCAGCATTAAAAGTTTTGAACCTTATCTTTTTCAAAAAACCTTAGAAGGATTCAGAAGACACTTATAGTATTGGGTCAAAATCGGGCCAAAATTCAAATTTTCACGATTTTTCAAAAATAGCAGATCTACAAGCTCGCAGTGCGGCACTCGGTGCCGCGCTGTGAGCTTGTGGATCTGTTATTTTTCAATAGTTAAAGCATAAAATAATAATACGCCATAATGAGTACCCGGTCTAAATTAATTAATGATCTCTGGCAGCTTCCCCTCGTGGGCTGCGGCTGCCCCTCCATTCAGCACAGACCACAGCCCTCCCACTGGTCAGTGGTCACACTTTGTAACATGAAGAGTCAAGGGGAGAGATACAGACAGCAGACAACAACAACAAGATAAAGACAATGCCAAGAGAGGAGACCAGACAAAGTGAGACCCAGGAGAATGAGATAGAGAGACTGGAAGGCCCAGACCAGACAAATGGCAGGTAATTGTGTGTGTGTGCGTGCGTGCATGCGTGCGTGCGTGCGTGCGTGCATGCGTGCGTGTGTGCACTCAAGATACCAAAGCAGAGCAGGTGGGGAGAGAGAGAGAGAGAGAGAGAGAGAGAGAGAGAGAGAGAGCACAGGATATGACATTTAAGCCACAAACAGAGGTGGAAAAAGTACTCACATGTAAGTAAAAGTATCAATACTGCACTATAAATATACTCCGTTACAAGTAAAAGTCCAGAATTCAAAATGTACTTGAATGAAAGTATTGGCATCAAAATGTATTTAAAGTACCAAAAGTAAAAGTACAAAATGTTTGAAAATAGCAGATCTACAAGCTCACAACACGTTGCGATGTGATCGGCTATTTTCAAACAGCCTAGTTATGAAATAGGGCTAAAGTGGTTTATGTATGTTTTATAATATTATAATATATGTCTGCAAAGTAACTAGTAACTAAAGTTTTCAAATAAATGTAGTGGAGTAAAAGTACATTTATTGGATCTGAGATGTAGTGGAGTAGAAATAAAAGTACTGAAAACTGGAAATACTCGAGTAAAGTACAAATAACTCAAAATTGTACAGTACTTGAGTAAATGTACTTACAGTAGTTACTTTACACCACTGACCACAACCAAGCGTCTAACTGAACATTGAATGCATACATGTACAGTACACATGCAGAATGGATACAGGAGGGAATAGTGGTGGGACATTTTAATGAGATTATAATGGGAGCACAAGGCAAAAAGGACAGAATGGCCTAAAAACAGGATGTAGTGACTCAAGGAAAATATGCAAACATTAATTAGACCACAGCATGCTTTGGTCTTGGATGATTAGTACTTAGCAAATCCAAGGGGATTAGGAAATTCTGGATTCTACCCGGTGTCTTATTCTTTAGTTTTTCGGAACTGTACTCTGGTTTGGAGCGGATTTGGCCAACAGGGGGGTCCGGGACCCCTATAGGGGGTCCTCAGAGTTACTACAGAGGGTCCTCCAAATCTTTGAGTGATAGAAACCTTTTTCTTCTTTTTTTATATGAACTACTTGGGTGTCCATATTCTGAGAATTTGGGCCAAAAATAGTCGATCTACAAGCTCACAACGCCTTGCGCTGCGAGGCGTTGTGAACTTGTAGATCGGCTATTTTCGGCAAAGAGGTTTGGTTAGACACTAGAAGATGATTCAGTGTTTGCACTTACTGTATTGAAAGTTACACCAGTTAAATGTATCAGATGCTCAAATGTTTCACCCCAGCTAAATGTAAAATGAGGTATTGAGGTTCATATTAGTCATATCATTTCTACAGTGGACATTACTGTGGAGGTCGCCATTAATCTGGCGTCATCGCTGCAGTAGTACTGGGGATAATTAGTCCATCAATGTTATACAATAGACGAAAATCACGGTGAATGGTTAATTGACCACATTTCTATCGTAACCTTTTATCCAAAGTGCTTTACAATGTGTGTTACATTCACCAATTCACACACACATTCATGCACTGACTTTACTTTAGTTTATAAAACCCACAGACATACACAACCACTTAAACCTACACCGACTCTAGCTGGAATCAAACTTCCATCGTGTTTGCTTCACATTTATCTCCTTTCTCTAACCTGGGTTTCCTGTTTCTCTACTCTCTTTTCTAAATAAGGCATTAAAGGGCAGGAGAACAGCTTCAGAAAACAACAACTCCAGACTCATCCATGTGCATTCATGCTTAGTCTGTCCACTGCAAAGCTGGGCAGTTCACTTGCCATCAATGTATAACATTTTATCAACAGCCAGTTTTCTGTGCCTGTTCTACAATGCAATTTGCAACACTTTATCAACGTGTCTGAGGACTGCTGTGTTCCTGTGAGTCCTTTGTGCTTTGTTATGAATTTTAGTTTAGCAAACAAAACAGTGCAGTGAATGGAAACTGTGACAGCGGCAAAAGCTGGGGAAAGGCAACAGTATGAAATAAAAGGGTTACTGCAACAAAGCCTGGGGAATTAGGGAATAGAGTAAAATATAACATTTTTGTCCACTGAAGGGGGGGGGGGGGGGGGGGGGGACTTTTTTTCATAAAAAAATCTTCTTCCAAGTATAATCATAATAGCCTACCTGATGTTATAGGGGTGGGTGGGTAATAATTTGCTTTTTATTTAAAACCTTATAAAGTCAATGCAAGCTTCAACACCGACTGCGAATTTCGAGAAAGCGAACAAGCAACTGTTATTTATTCGCTCTTGTTTCGAATTAAGCGAACCTTCGCAGGCGAACTCCTCTCTTTCTCTGTATCAAAGCAAGCTCACTCTATCCTATTTAAAGAGAGAGAGAGTACATGTTCGAGGGACCATCCCTTTGCATTGAGCCAAGGGATGGGGGTTTCTCCTTCTCTGTGTTGTCTCGTGTTGAATTTCTTACTGGTAAAAGTATGGTTTATGTAGGTTTTATTATAATTTATATCTATTTATATGTAGGTTTTAAAATAAATATTGGGTAAAATACAATAGGTAGAGTAGGAAAAGTAGGCTACTGGAAATTGGACATAGGCCTACTCAAGTACAAATACCTAGTACCGTACTCACGTAAAAGTACTTAGTTACTTTACACCACTGGCTGCTTCTGCTGTATGCGGACTGCCTGTCTGCTGCGTGCGAACATAACGTAGACCTTTTCCTTGTTGTTGTTGTAGACTCTTTCCTTTGCCCTCCTGATGTTGTGCAACATTCACATACAATACAAGTAGCCTTTTAGAACCCCCATTTGGTAGCACTTTATAATAACTATACACTATAAAGCATTAGTTAAGCATTAGTAACTAATGAATTCATCATGAGTTCATAGTTTATTAATCATGAATTCATCATTAGTAAGGCATTATTTATACATTAACTGAACATTAGTAAACACAGTAGTTAAGCATTAGTAACTACTGAATTCATCATGAGTTCATACTTTATTAATCATGAATTTGTCATTAGTAAGGCATTATTTATACATTTACTGTACATTATATAACCCAGGTTCCAAATAAGGGTCAATTATATGGTGATAAAAAGTCAAATAAATGACTACCTGGTTATGCATACTGGTTTAAATAACTCATGGTTTATTCATTGCATCATATGATTTTGCTTAAAAACAACAATAAATAGTTGGTTCATCTACAGTAATAAATATGCTTAAAAAGGTTGAAAACTCATGCTGTATTGTGTAAAATGTGCCAAAAACATTTTATATGTGAGGTTAAAAAATCGGGCTTTGAACAAATCCCTTTAAGTGCACTCCACTATAAAAGGAGCACTGCCCCTTTAAGAGTCTCTTCCTGATACAGACAGAGTGTATGATCAACAGAACAGTGAGTGAACAGAGAGAAAAAACGTCAGACAAAAGACAGTTTTGAGCATTTATTTTCGAGAGTTTAAGTGTTATTTTTGTACAATATGAGTGTTTAAAGGCCTAGCCAAGTTAGCAGGAGTTTGAGCCAACAGAATCCAGTGCTTCAGTCAGCAAAAACGAACTTTGTGGCTAACAGCTAAGCTAACTGGCTGCTGCTCATCAACAAGCCTGACCAGCAGCTGAAGAAAGACAGGAGAGATAGTTTTGAACTGAGTGGGTTCCTCTCCATGTGAGGCAACACACAGACATCGGATGGCAAGCTATTGGAGACCCAGGAACTGAATCTACAGAAAACATCTATTGAACCAACTGCATGGTTTGACCAAGTGACTTGAACAGAGCTCTGACTGACTATTTTTTGGAACTGAGATTTGACTTTGAACAGAACTCTGACTAACTAATATTTTTGAACTGAGACTTTGGACCGAGCAACTGCACTGTTTTGATCTGTGTTCAGTTAACTGAACACAGATCTAAGGAAGAGGAAAAGACAGTGACATTTCATTTGGAAGTTAGATATTGACAATATTGCACTGTTTTGTTACTAAAATTGATATTGCACTATTTTTGATAATTGATTGTTTTTGATATTTTATTTTATTTTCTGTAAAGGTTGAACTTAAAGGTCATATTAAGGTTAAAGGGGAGTTTAAAGGTACTTGCCTGGACTTTTTATTTTGAAAGCATACTTAACCTGCTGAAAATAGCTCAAATAAATAGGTCTTACCTGTTTAAATAGGCTGAAAATATAATAAAGATTGATCGGTCCTAAATAGAAAACTATCTTTAGTTTGAATTAACTGGATTAAATATTTAGTTGGTAAACTAAATAGAAAAACTGACCTAAGAACCTGCTCTAAAAAAGAAAGGTGTTGAATGTTTTTTGAGAATTTTGTCTATACCTACCTCCATCATTGTAAATAGTTTATTGTATGCATACTATTTTTGCTTCATTATTTCATTCAGTAAACTTGACGTCTTTATTATTCACATTTAAGCTCTTGTCTCTGGTCCATTCTTTTAGTCACCTCCTCACGAACCTAGAAATACGGTCATTTTCTACATCACTGCTTCTATCTCATTTATAAATGCTTTATAAGGCATGAATAGTCCTCACTTTAGATGGGCTCACGGAACATACTTAACTAACGAGTAGTAACTACCTTCAGTTACTAATGCTTATTAATCATGAATGTTTTGTTTTATTATTACTATGTTGTTTCAGGTGTCCGCTTTTGTAATCAATACGGTCATTTTCTACATCACTGCTTCTATCTCATTTATAAATGCTTTATAAGGCATGAATAGTCCTCACTTTAGATGGGCTCACGGAACATACTTAACTAACGAGTAGTAACTACCTTAATAAATCATTAATTGATGATGAATTCATGATTAATAAAGTATGAACTCATGATGAATTCAGCAGTTACTAATGCTTATTAATCATGAATGTTTTGTTTTATTATTACTATGTTGTTTCAGGTGTCCGCTTTTGTAATCAATACGGTCATTTTCTACATCACTGCTTCTCATTTATAAATGCTTTATAAGGCATGAATAGTCCTCACTTTAGATGGGCTCACGGAACATACTTAACTAACGAGTAGTAACTACCTTAATAAATCATTAATTGATGATGAATTCATGATTAATAAAGTATGAACTCATGATGAATTCAGCAGTTACTAATGCTTAACTACTGTGTTTACTACTGTGTTTACTAATGTACAGTAAATGTATAAATAATGCCTTACTAATGATGAATTCATGATTAATAAACTATGAACTCATGATGAATTCAGTAGTTACTAATGCTTAACTACTGTGTTTACTAATGTTCAGTTAATGTATAAATGATGCCTTACTAATGATGAATTCATGATTAATAAACTATGAACTCATGATGAATTCATGATGAATTCATTAGTTACTAATGCTTAACTAATGCTTTATAGTGTATAGTTATTATAAAGTGCTACCCTATCGGTATATCCTGCATTAGCACCACAAATGTCAACAAGAACTGCACTCTGTCAAGGTGCCAACTTGCGTCTTGTGCACAAGTACAGTAGGCCATGTACAGCCTACTTGTGCACCAGCAGAGCGTGCCATGAGGTGCTCTCACCACTGGCATCACCACTGTCGATGCCAGTGACATCACCACTGGCATCACCAGGAATGCTGGTCCCTCATTGGCTGTTAATGATGGTGTTGCCAGAAATGCTGGTCCCTGATTGGGCACCGTACTTAAACACACACAGACACCGACATACCTACACACATATGCAGCCGAACGCAGTACTTGCACGCTCCGCTGGCGCATGTAACAAGCTCTTTTTACCAGGACTGAATAGGCTTACAGCCTCTGCCTTGACTCATTGCCAAACAGTCCCTGAGCAGTCGCTCTGCTGAAACGAAAAACTGTTTTGAATCTTTCACATACTGCAAGTTGTCTGGGCCTGGGGTCGATGCAAAGGCTCAGCAGTAGATCAATACGATGTATGGTCTATCAATACATGTTATACAAAGGCATCATCACACTGTAAACTCTGTGAGCCATCAGTGACTGTACTGATATCACCAGGACGAGGACACATCACTATATACAGTATGTATTGTTCTTTAATCAATTCTGATTTCAAACCCTGTCAGAGCAAAGCCATTTCTGTTCCTGCTGGGTTTTTACTCCCAGGCTTTTACAAGTTTTAATATCTTCTGTCTTGAAGGAATAGATCACCCCAAAACTACAACTATTAAAAATGTGTAATGATGAAATGGTGGGTAATGAATCCATCAGACATTTATTGGATTTTTATTATATCCTGCTAATAATCTGCCTTCCCTGTATATTTTGGTTACTTCCTGAATGCTGAAAGCCTCAGAGTCAAAAAGGCCCAACTGAAATAAACTGATATAATGACATCATATTATCATCCCCTTCCAGTTTTACCACACAACAACACTGTGGGTGTGGCTGACTTTAGCTGGGTCACCACCCAACCAGGCTCAGTGGTTGAGAATCTCTACAGCAGTGCTAACCTCGCGTCACCAGGCTTTCTCGGGGGGAAGCCTGGTGCTCGTTTACTAAACAGGTAGTTTGATCCGGTCTAGACCGGATGGCATCCTAGACTGGATGGCAGAAGCGGCGTTGCTTTGTTTTGGTTCCCCGTTTGTTTCTCCAATCCCTATCTAAATGCCAGAGGAGTGTTAGTCTTGCCAGTCGCTGCGAGTTGGACTAAAAGGTGGATATACCAATAAACAAACTTTTCAAAAAATAAGCAAAACTACGCCGCATCAAGGGTTTCATTGGGTAGGTACTAAAATGATGCCATTGAGCGCTGGGAATTGTTTTGGGTTAAAACTGATTCCGGTTTGGTGTTTCCTGCCAAAGTGTATTCCGTTTTGACTACAAAATGATGTAGGACGCCATCCGCTCCCGACCGGATCAAAAGCCCGAAATTGGAAGCGATCCCAGGCTACTGCAGTGCTGACTGAGGTCTTTGCAACCTCTCCTGTTCCGACATGTCGTCACTCCGACAGTGACTTCTTATTGTCGGTAGTGGCAACATTTCCATAGAGGTTAATGTTAGGGTTAGGGTAAGAGATAAGTCGGAATGGAGACATGTCGGAAAGGAGACATGTCGGAAAGGAGAGATGCACTCGAATAGATGCTATAGAAATTCACACCATTAATCTTAGACAGTGTGGTCTTGTCAGCACGAACAAGACTCCCACAAAGCAACAGTAAAATTGTTAAGCATTAATTTAACACTCCCATGAGTTAATGTTGTCCTCAAGAGACCAATCTCCAGAAAAAAGAAACACTTTGATGTCAAGCTTAACTAATAGTGTTATTTATTTTCTTTTTATCACTGAGGCAGTGACAATGCATCCATGTGCCTGTGAGAGCAGTGTCCAGACACACAATGTGATATCTTAATAGTCCTGCCTTCTCTACACTTCCACATTTCAAGGCTACAGGAACTCATGAATGTGAGTCAGTAATGAGCCTATTGATGTTAAATATAGGCACATGTGAGAGGACATCCTGCTTAGAGAGGCAGACAGAAATAAATGGGTTTATTTAAATTGTGTTCAGTCAATGTGTCTTTGAACACACAATGTATTTGTCAATGTTCATTATGTGGTAGACCTGTCTGTAAATGTTGCCTACAACTTAACACAATTAACAGAGCCTAACATGGTCAACATGGTTTGCCTTTTGGTTCGTACAATATGATACACAAATTAAACTACACAAATTATAGGCAAAACCTTTTCTTACGTTATACTGCAATTTTGCCTGGACTGTGATTTTCCAAGGATATCCACAAAAGTGAGAATATGCTGAGTGGGTGAGAGACGCCGTCCTTTAACTAGAAGACAACTCCATCCCCACAGCTGCCACCATGTTTTGATGTGTGTCCCAAAGCAAGAACCCTGACTGCCTGACTGCTTACTAGCTGAATGCCCAGAATGTCGGAAGTCACTTACAAGGAATGTCAAAGCCATTGTAAAAAACCTCCATCACCGAAACGGGGCTGTGTTCAGCATTTTTTAACAATGGAGTTGGCATTCCGGACTCAAACTGTCTGTGACATCAGAGCTACCATCCAGACACACTGCCTGGCTGTGTCCCTGGGAAGGATAACTGTGTCTAGCACAGCACATTTTTGTCCACTCTGCCATTTTCCAAAACCTATGGTTGCGACAGGAAATGGACTGTGTGTGTGCCTGTTTACAATGGGTCTCCTTATGAAGAGAACATTACTATGTCTTACCAGTAAGACTCCCTAATCGGGAGATAAGCGACCGTCAGGTCGCATATTTAGAAGGTAATGGTTGCCAATCAGGAGGGAATATGGGAAATGGGACAGATCCATGTTGATGACATGACTTTAGGGATACTGTGTACCGCTTTGCGTGATTTTAGGGCAAAATCTGTAGGAGCAGTGTCCAAAAATGTGTTTTGCAAAAATCGGCCTGATGGTGGCGCTAAATGAAACAGATACATGTTGATGACATGACTCTAGAAATACTGTGTACCGCTTTGCGTGATTTTAGGGCAAAATCTGTAGGAGCAGTGTCCAAAAATGTGTTTTGCAAGAATCGGCCTCATGGTGGCGCTGGAAGAGGGGCGTGTGAAAAATGAGGGGTGGAGGTCGTGGTTTGGCAGCCAAGGAGTGTGTTTGCAAACGGTAGCAGAGATATGAGTAGGGCAAAAGTGTGATGTGACGGACAGACAGACAGACAGACTGACTGACAGACTGATAGTAACGGCAACAACCTGACGGTCGCAATCAAGCCTTGATCTCAAAACACCACTATATTTCCCAGTATTGGGTAGTGGTACAAAATAACATAACTATTTAAACCCTATATGCTTTGTTGACCGGTGCCTCCGGGGCATTTTCCCTTCTACACCAAGGGCCCTAATTTTTCCCTAAACGTCTTTGCCTTTAAAAAAAAAAAAAAAACGGCTGCTCCCTATTTGAGCTTTGATCTGTCTGTCTTCTATCGTGTCCGTAGGCGATGTCTTGACGGCCATGGGCTTGTGATTGGCTGAGCCACAGTTACTGGGAACTTTACCCAGGCTTTTCTTTCTCGAATCAAATGCCCATATATGGGTTCCTGAGGCTACTCATGACATGACCAATGTGAAGCTCTTTCAGTGCTGCCTCAGAGCTAATTGTCTCTGCTGCCAAGTTGCACCCCCCCCCCCCCCCCCACACACACCCCCTCCCTTCCTTCTAAACCACAACAACAAGGATGAAAGTGCTGCTACTGCTATCGGCTCAGAAAATCCCTCTCTGCCACTGAAAAAAAAGAAAAAAATCTGAAATGTAGAAGTAAATACGTAAGTATAAGTGAATGCTATTTGTAGAGTACATTTCAAAGAGGCAAAGTCACAAAGTGCTTTCACAAGTTTAAAAGCAACATACAATCAAAAGACAGAATAAAACATTTTGTCACTGTTGGGTATATAAACCTTGTATCTACAAGTTTCAAATGTCTACGTTCTTTTTTGTAAAGCCCTGCTTCATCAGACAAGACTGTTGCACACAACTAAAATAGCAGAAAAGCTATTCCCTTTGAAAAGCAGAATCCACCTTCATAGGTAGATTTAAACGTCAAAGTCAAAGAAGGTCATCATAAAAAAATAGCTGATCTACAAGCTCAATGTTTTGCAAATCCCCTGAAAATCTACTGTCTTGCCAATGGCAGGACGTGAGAGGTTTTAAAATGGCACACCTTTAGCTTACATCAACACTGACTGTAAAATCATCATGACCAATGCATAGAGTACATCCAACGGAACATCATCTCTAAGCAGTCAAAACTAAACCATGGCCACACACACACACACACACACACACACACACACACACACACACACACACACACACACACACACACACACACACACACACACACACACACACACACACACACACACACACACACACACACACACAGGTGTGTGTGTGTGTGTGTGTGTGTGTGTGTGTGTGTGTGTGTGTGTGTGTGTGTGTGTGTGTTTTCCTCCTATAACAGATGGGCCTGCATGGCTGCGCCCGTCTCAGAGGGATGGCTTAGTCTACCACAGTAATTCCTTTATACGTAGCCGAGACAGAGGAGAAAGAGCCTTCCCAACAAGCTTTATACGTAGCCGAGACAGAGAGGAGAAAGAGCCTTCCCAACCAGCTTTGACAAGCTGAGACACGGCACAAAGAGGCTCCAAATAAGAGGGGAGCTGCTGAAAGTGGAACCAGGCTCTCTGGGGCCCTTGGATTAATCGGATAGACTGCAGCTTTGTAGAAGTCGGTCGAAAAGGAGCGTGAGCGAGGCGTCTGTGTGTGTTTATGGTGGTGGGGGGTCTTTATTGTTGTTGAAGTGTGTAGAGGATATGGGGAATGGGGTCGATTGTTATTTTGGCAGCTGGTTCCTTCCTATTATTGTCTCACAGATGCGAGAGCCGTTTGTTATTTTGTTATGAAGTATCCCACTGTGTGAAATGACATTTCATGACAAATAGCCACTTTGACAGCTGTACAAATTCAATAAGAGAGGTATAGGCTCTGATATGGGACGATACAAGATTTATTTCCCTGCAGTCATTTCACCAACTCGCAGAAAGTGGATCAACAATGGATCGTTCTGGGAAATCGAATTATGTTATTACAGTTGCTTCCCGCAAACCATAGTGTCTGGTCATTGGTCTCTAATAAATTCAATAACAGAGAACAGGGAAAATATTATGTGGCATAATATGAACAGGATATAACTTTAGTATAGATTTTTGGAGATGTTATATGGAAAGTCAATCATTCATACCCAATAAGAGTGGCGATAGCTTAAATGATTGGACAATATAGGGGTAACCAATAACCATCCTCATAGGCAGGGGTGTCGCACAAAATTCTGGGCCCTGGGTAGTGGTACAAGGATCCACTCACATTTAACTATTGAAAAATAGCAGATATACTGCAAGCTTGTAGATCTGCTATTTTTGAAAAATTGTTTGTGTATTGTCTTTGAATATTTTGAATCCTTCTAAGGTTTTTTGAAAAACCTATGTTTCTATGTCATTGGTGCTCAAACCTTTTCATGTGAAGGACCCCCAAGATGATATGTATTTGGCCACAGACCCCCTTCTCAAAATATTCAATTTCACGGACGCCCCAGAAACAAAATTTGAGTTGCAAAATGTTTGCTTAAAAAGTACATAATATTCAAAGATTTGCACACATTTTCACGACTTTTCAAATCATCAGAGCATGATGACATCATTTGTACGGTTTATTGGTTTGCCCATAGAAAAATGTGAACACGTCGTCTACACATCTACACGGATACGGACAAGCTGCGACATTTCTATATATTTATTTACGGGCCCTGTCAGATGGTTCTGTATCCACCACTAGTTTTGGTATAAGACAAATGCAGACACACATGTAGAAAGCTGTAGCATATTAATGTAACTGGACTGCTACTGTACCTCGTCATCAATGAACTGCCAACCTGGCCTTGCTGACAAAACCCCACAGGTATGGGTTTCAAGCGAGTGTCACATAATAATAGTCCAAATCCTACTTCTGATGCATGTCCCTGTGGCCAGATCAACCTAATTACCATCAGCACATGTGGTGGGGTCACAGAATGCCCACCAGACATGGCAGCACAGCTCTTAGCACATGAATATTTTCTGACCGAGTGGCTGATTTATTCAGCTTTAACAAGGGAGACAGTGTGCCAAATTCTAGTCCTCTTCCATTTTCCATTAAATCCATTGTTAAACCAGAGTTACGCGTGGAATAATTCATTACACGCCTTCCTAGGGAGGATACTGATATCCTCAACAGTGTTGGCAAGCACTGAACTATTTGTTGTTGTTGAGGTGTGTAGACTAGAGGATAGGGGAACAAGGTTCATTTTGTGGTTCATGTTGCCTAACTAAATTAATGTGAGAGCGGTTTGTTATGTTGTACAAAGTATACCACTGTGTGTACACATTTATAAGGGGGGGTAGGCAGTGAGGGGTCCTCCCCAGGTTCTATGTTCCCCACAGGTTAACATTCACCAGTGTCGGCAGGTTAGCATTTCACCAGGTTAGCATTCACCAGGGTCGGCAGGTTAGCATTTCACCAGGATAGCATTCACCAGGGTCGGCAGGTTAGCATTTCACCAGGTTAGCATTCACCAGGGTCGGCAGGTTAGCATTTCACCAGTGTTAGTTTTACTGAAGTTAGGGTTAATAGTCAGGGAATTTTAATAAAACCCTGGGAATAAATTCCTTACCAAACAATTTCTTCACCAATGTGTTCGTGAAGGTGTCTAGTAACCTAACAAAGATTGAAATTCAACATCCCTAGCAAAATGTTTGACAGCTAGGGTAATTCTGGGTCTCATTCACTTACTATACTCTGTACTATAAGGGAAAAAATTACTCCCAAAAATCTGCTTTAAGTGGGGTGTGAGGGGTCTAACTAGGTGTTTTTAATTATTCTGAATCCATTGCAAGCATTTGTTTTGCACGAAAAACATTCTTTGGGCCAAAAATGGACCCCATACACCTTGTGAAAAGTGATGACTCATCACTAAACCATAGTTCTTTTGGGTCTGTTTTTAGCCCAAAGAATGTTTTTCGTGCAAAACAAATGCTTGCAATGGATTCAGAATAATTAAAAACACCTAGTTAGACCCCTCACACCCCACTTAAAGCATATTTTTGGGAGTGATTTTTTCCCTTATAGTACAGTGTATAGTAAGTGAATGAGACCCAGAATTACCCTAGCTGTCAAACATTTTGCTAGGGATGTTGAATTTCAATCTTTGTTAGATATGTTACTAGACACCTTTACGAACACATTGGTGAAGAAATTGTTTGGTAAGGAATTTATTCCCAGATTTCACAGTTATTCTGCTAACTTTAGCTGACTATAAGGTTAGGTTTTGGTGGCAAGTGGGGAACATAGAACCTGGCGAACATATCCCTCTTGATCCTACTAGTATGGACACAGTGTAGCCACTAATCTATGCCTAACACAACACAACACAACAAAACACAACACAATCCAGTAGTTCACAACATAAATTCCACAATGAAAATCACGTTTGGGAACTGGCACAGCACCACTTCCTCTACTGCACGACACAGCTCACCAAATTATGAAACATGAAGTGTGGAAAACATTTCAGAGCCTGTTCCTCCCAAATTAATGAGACAACAGTTAGTAATCCCAGGTATGCTTTTAATTACAATTGGCATGTATGCTGCGGTACATTTATACCCATCTTTTTTGACAGTAGACCCCAAATCATATTACCCATTCCAAAGATACAATGCTGTGAGTAAAGCATGTACAGTACAAATTCCTGACAACATATTTCTAAAGGCCATTTCCAACAGCCGGATGACAAACTAATTACTACTGGCACATATGGTGGAGTCACAGAATATTCACCTGTACAGCATCCACCCACCTCCTACACTGGACTGCTCAATACATTGCAACAAATATGAAAATATGTTTCAGGTGTGAGAAACAGTGATGCCGATCTGACACTATAATGAGGACTGTACACATATGTTAAGGTCACAAATAGTCCCCCAGCCATATAAATAAAGACTAGACGCTTCACTAGTGACCCCAGTTGTCAGGGCACAGTACACACAGAAATTTAGGGAGACAATTGGGAATGGTGTGCTATAAAAGTTTTCTTCCTTCAGGGGTCGACATTATAAATGACCCCTGACCCGGTTGCCTGGATGTACTTTTAAAACCGCTTGAAAATAGAATTAAAACAGTTAATAATTTCACATAATTCCCCTGTAATGCTGTGTGTTCTGTTAACATTTCTGCAGCTGTGCTTAACTGTACAGTTAACCCTCTAAGGCCCAAATATAGAAATACTTGAAATAAAAAATTGAAAAAAATCAGATGGTGTTCTAGGAGTCCTAATAAGAGGAAAATGTAATGTTTTTTTCAAAAAAATGTTTTTGTAAGGTTTTATAGCCATAAATCATAAATCATAAATCATGCTCTAATTTACATATGGGGGATATTTTTCACAATAACAACATATGTACATGTTCTAGACATTCTAATGATCACCAAAAAAAATAGTACAGGCATTTTATTTTACTTATGTTTTTGTGAGGAATAGCTTCCATGAAAAAGTGAGATGTTGTTTGTCAAAACTCTGGAATGTCAGCGGGTGTGGCGGGTGTGAATGTCAGCCCCTGTGGGGGGTATTTATATGCAAATATTGTGGCCAATGGCATTGTAATACTAAACAATAGAATCCAATGGTGATGTTTAGGTGGTAGGGGGAGCTAAAATAAAATGATTTAAACCTTTTTTTGGATAAAATACAAACGTTGTAATATTACAACAGTGGGCCTTAGAGGGTTTTAAGGGGGTTTTCAACTGACTGTGAACCCGGGACGGTAACACTTGCTATGCATCCCATGTCTATAATGCATCAGCTAATAACCATGTACAGTTACAGTATGATAATAGTTATAAGAACTAAAATACACATAACCCTTTATAACAGGGGTCTTCAACGTTTTCAGGCCAAGGAGAGATGAAGCAGGGACCCCCCACCCCACTACATATTGTATATAATCGTGTTGCAGATTTTCATAGATTTCATAGATAGATTCATAGACTTGTTTGACTGCACTGTCATCACTCTACTGTATGTTGGATTCGTGCTGATGTGTTTTTTCAGACATTTAACCACTTAAATCGTCGATACTTAGTCAATTTGATCTCCTCTTTTTTTTACCTCTACACCAAACCTATTTGCCAAAAATAGCAGATCTACAAGCTCTCCTCAGAATAGGGATGTGAGGGTTAAAGTTGTTCATTTCAAATAATTATGCTATCACAAAGATTTGGCGGCCCCCCTGTAGTAGCTCTGGGTACCCCCTAGGGGTCCCAGACCCCCTGTTGAAGACCCCTGCTTTATAAGACCAATTTCTCAACCAATTCTCCTTTTGTACAAAGTAGTGCATTGTAAGATAGAGGGCGCCAGATCCCTTTGAGTCACACCCTACCACTACTTCCTGTTCATCCACAGAGCATTGATTCTAGTAGTTTTCTCCATTAGATTAAAGTGCTTTCTTTTCACATTTTTCAATTTTTATTACTTGTCAAAATACATTTGATTTGTCTGCCTCATCTTTTTACCATCCCAAGTAATAAAAGTTGAAACAAGTGAAAAGAAATCTAATGGAGAAAATGACTAGAATCAATGCTCTGTGGATGAACAAGGTAAATAAGAGGTAAAGACAGCCACGCCTCTTTCGCCATCTCGCAGTTCCAACCGGCAGATTCGTCGCACCATGGGTGCCAAACTGCAGCCGGAAGTTCGGTGGAAGACTGTGGAGCAGCCTCCCAGCAGCTCACATGAACATGAACAAACACTATTTATGAAAAAGTGAGACCTTTATAACATACTCAGCTTAGGAAAATAAAATAAGGCATGTCACACATTTTTTTGTGCTGTGTGGATTTTCGATGTGTGCACTGTGTCATTTTATAGCAGTATCTAAAGAGCAAAAAGTATGTTTCTAAATGAGCCAAGTATCGCGAGACTATCCACCGTTTCCTGTCTGGGAACCAAATCTCGCGATACTTCGGAGAGAGAAACGATTATTATTTACTGTTATTATTATTATTTCATTATGTACTGTGCACATCGAAAAGCAAGTGATTGTAAAAATACCTTTGGTATGTCTTCTTTTATAGATGACAAAGGTCTCAGTAGTTAATAAATAGTTTTTGTTCCAGGTTTGTTCATGAGCAGATCAAGCCAGCTCCATTCACTGACGCGACCACGGTTTTCCCAACGGCCCTGGGCGCAACGGTGGGGGCGTGGGAGTGTGGGAAGCATAGGGTGGGAAGCCTATTGCCCATCGGTCCCCACCTTTGCGCTCAGGGTCACTGGGAAAACTGCGGTTGCTTCACTGGCATGTATTTTATCGTACTTCCGGTGCGAGTTCTGGCACCCATGCTGAGCTTCATAGCCATGCCCAGTGGTCACGTGTTTCCCTTCCTTCTTAAATAACGTCCTTGTGGATGAACAGGAAGTAGTGGTAAGGTGTGACTAAAAGGGATCTGGCGCCCTCTATCTTTTTTTTTCTCAAAATAGTTTTTTATTGGATATACCATACATTATACGTAATGTTATGTTACACCCTTTTTTTTTAAGAGACATTGCACACAGCAGGACAACCATCACTCAACATTACAAGACATATCAACAACATAACATACAATGACAGCTTAAAAGCAAAAACACCAAAGGACAAAACAAAACAACGCAAAACAAAACAAGACAAAACAAAAAATGTGGGTCACATCATGGGTCACAGTCCATCTATCTTGTGCAAAAGGAGAATTGCTCATGGACATGTTCTTAAATATATATTAAATATTATACTAGTGAGCAGAGCATTTTCTAAGTGTTTCTTTTTTTTTTCTTTTAATTTCTTAATCCAGCCTGATTTTGTAATTTATGTATGAGTGAGCAGACACACCTTACACATGGGCACAATTCCTAATAATGATAACTGAGGCAATCTGGTATCACTTCCCCTTCTTGAGATTACACAGCTTTTCTGTGGAAGTTGTTGACCTCCTACTTCCCACTCCCAGTAACTGCTGTCAGCTACAACTTGTTTCTCAACTTGTGGTCCATGGTAAACTAGTGCAAAGGTCTTCAACAGGGGGTCCTCAGAGTTACTACAGGGGGTCCTCCGAATCTTTGTGTCATAGAAACCTTTTTTCTCCTTTTTTTATGAACCACTTGAGCCCAAAATAGCAGATCTACAAGCTCACAACGCCTCACAGCGCGAGGCGTTGTGAACTTGTAGATCGGCTTTTTTCGGCAAAGAGGTTTGGTGTAGAGGGGGAAAAGAGCAGACTAAGTACAGAGTGAAAGGTCAAGTTTATTAAGTATTGACGGTTCAAGTGGTTAAATATCTGAACACACAAATTGACATGAATCCAAAATACACTGATGATTGTGCTGTCAAACAATGAAACCATATGGAATCTATGAAGTAGGGGTCCCTGCTTCATCTCTCTCTCAAATAAGGGGTCCTTGGGTTCAAGACCCCTTCACTAGTGGACCATGACATGATTAACGGGTGGTCCATGTCTGTCTCTTCTTGGCTATAGTGGAGTCTCATGTCTCACGTAATTTTTTATAAATATTTTAGTCTTAGGGCGGCTTGCACCAAGAGGGATTAAATCAATTTTAGGGTTAATCATGGTTTTGTTGATCTATGATTTATTTTAAATCGAGGTGTGTTGCACCACTTAAATTTAAGCATTGCTCAACAAATCTGTGATTAAACCCTTAACCTGTGATTAAAACTATAACCTGCGATTAATTCATGGATTAAATGTCCTCCATCTTGGATTTGCGATGTAAACACACTGAAATAAACTATTCTCTTGAGCCTAATATCATTGACGTTACTTTTATATTTACTTCGGGGAGAATGTGGGCAGGCCTATCACCTTTTATGTTAAGAAGAGCACCTGTAGCAAAAAAATATTTAATTTTATAACGCTCCGTCATACTACGGTGACGCTCGCTACAGCGCGGTGCGGCTGTTCTAGGAACTAGGAAGCAAAGAAATACAGCACAGTTTGATAGTTTTGTCAATTATGAAGCGATTTTGAAAATTAAAACGTCTGCATATTGGTCCACTTCCATGACAACTCACTGTATTATATCCCTGTAAATATTTAAGTGTTCGCTATTTTAAAATATCCGATGTACAAGGATGTATTGAAGACAACAATATGATGAGATTTTTGCTTTCAACTGTGAAACGCTGTCCGCAGCTTCAGCTTGCAGTTGCAAGCCTGTAGGGCTTGCTGTGAGGCTTCCCTCACAGGAGGGGGACCCCCATTCATGTCAATGGCATGTTTGCATTTAAACCACCTCTACAGCAAGTTTAAAATTAATCCCTTATTGATGTTTAAATCGATGTTTAAAGTAGTGGTGCAACAGGATTAACATTAATCCAGGTTTAGAATGAAAAGTAAAACCAAGATTAAAAGGATGGTTTAAAACTAAACCTGATTAATGAAAACTAGGTTTAAAGTTTGGTGCAACTGGATTAAAAGATAAACCTTGATTTAAACCAGGTTAAGGCTTAATCCGTGTTGGTGCAAGCCGCCCTTAGACTTAGATTTAGTCTTTGTCTTAGGGTTCTATTTTGATTGTTTTAAGTACCAGCTCTTATGCCTTAAAGCGGAGAACCACCCATTTTCAACATTGAACTATGTCAATAATATACCTTTGAGTTGTTGTGTGGAAATAAGAAAAAAGTCCCCCACTTCTGTCTTGCCTAGAACTGGAGGATTGATTTTGGTGTTTTATTGCAAAATAGACTATGATGACATCATCACGGTGTACAAACCCCGAAATCAATCCTCCAGTTCTAGGCAACACAGAAGTGGAGGACTTTTTTCTTATTTCCACATAACAACTCAAAATTATATTAATGATATAGTTCAATATTGAAAATGAGTGGTTCTTCCCTTTAACTTAAAGGCCTGTCCATACTATCTCAGACTACCAAACTTTTTGTCTGAAAGGTCCGGTTCAACTACAAAATGACGTCACTTGCATCTTCTGAAAAGCATTACTCCGAGTTAGAGTTCGGAAGAAAAAATAAAGTCGGAACTCTCCGACGAAAGGTTTGGTGGTCGGAGACAGTATGGACAGGCCTTTGCGTTAAGGAGAGTTTTTACAGTAAGAATCAAAATACAGCCCTTTATTCGATTCTTAGTCTTCTGAAATAGTTTTAGTCTAGTTTAGTCTTAACCGCAAAAGAGCACAATCTTGTAGATGTAGTCTTTTAGTCTTAGTCAACAAAATGAACACTGCCCTGCTGCGACAGACAAGCATTTCTCTCTGCACCTCAGCTTTTTAACTGGACAGAGTAACAGCCTTGGACCCTTCCTAATAGATCAGAAAGTTGTTCGATAATCTATTTAAATCTATTAAAGATAACACTGTGCTTGTCTGTGAGAAAAAATATGTTCTTGTTTGTACAGTAGGGCCCCTGCCCAGTTTTCAACTGACTGTGAACCCCGGACGGTAACACTTGATATGCATACAGGGCTCCAGGGTGCGACCTATTAGGTCGCATATGCGACCTAATTTCATCTCTCGCTCCGTCTCTCTCTCTCTCCCTGGCTGCCTGCCTGCAGAGCCTATGCTCCGCCCCTCCCCTTCTCTCTCTTTCTCTCACATACACACACAGTACTACACATAGCGTCGGTCCGGTGGTGGGTCACACACGCAGACAGACAGACAGACACTCTCTCTCTCTCTCTCTCGCTCACATTGGATAGATATCACATATATACTAACCTTTCTTTGTATAACCGTGCTTTTTTCTGTTGTCATCTCGAACTGGATAATCTATAATCCACAAGTTGTTTGTTTGCTATTAGATTAGCTATTGATTAGCAATCGCTCGTGGATGTTTCCACCGTTGGTTACATTAACCTACTGTTACGTTAAAACAGCTGTGCCTCGTTAAGTTCCTCAATGCCCAAAATGCGCTTCTCACTTCATAGCCAATTAGCTCAAATGAACGGCAGCTGTAAACTTTTCTGTCTTTGGTGTCTTGTGTGTTCTGTGTTAGAGTGTGTGTGTGTGTGTGTGTGTGTGTGTGTGTGTGTGTGTGTGTGTGTGTGTGTGTGTGTGTGTGTGTGTGTGTGTGTGTGTGTGTGTGTGATATCAAGCAGCTTACTTCCCAGTATCTCACTCTAAAACCATAAGGACAATTTTATTTTTCCATCCTGTATGAAAGCAGGCCTATTGCATTTAGTCTACGTTGTGCAAGTTGAAAGTCATAGTTCTATATTGCCTTTGTTAGCCGAGATATTCGTAAATCTTTCTTGAATTAATGTCTTTAGTTTGCAAGTATTAACTTGAAGCAAAAATACATAAAAACTAGGCTACAGCTTTTTTTTTACTTATCATGAGACATATTGTTATCGGGGTATTCAACAACATTATATCGAATATCAAAGGCTTTCCTAATAGCACACAGCCTTAGTGCTGACCTATTTTTACTGCTGCTCATGCAGAGAAACCTAAAGTTCAGATTAAAATATTTAGCAAATATCAAGTTTGGGTCATTGTCAATCTTTACATCAAGGCAAATTGAAATGGCTTATGGTATGGAAATGAACACAACTGTCATCAGTATAATAAGGCTATGTATTAATACCACGCTAATACGCTATACAAAGAAAAATATGGTGCTACCTAATTTCTGATGGTGCTACCTAATGAAAACGTAGGTGGCACCAGTGCTACCTGTGAAAAAGTTAGTCTGGAGCCCTGTATGCATACCTTGTCTATAATACATTATAGTCAGCTAATAACCATGTATGACAAGTAACACTCCCTAAGGTCGAGTAGCGACCGCAGGGAGTACCAGCTAATTTGAATATTTAGACTTACCTAAAGATTTTAACCCATTTAGGCCTAACCTATAGAATAGGGCTAAATCAGAAATTAGCCTACAAAACAAATATGTTGCTACATACTGTACATGTACTGTAAGCCCCTCCCAAACAGCAAAATGTGTTCCCGGCCTGAATGGGTTAAAAAATGGCAAAAAAGAAACACGTCAACACATACATATGCATATGAGACATGGTGGGGGCGGACATTAATTGACGATAAATATTAAGTGTATAGAGGGTATCTACACATTTCTAAAGTGTCAATTTAAGGACTTTTTAATACCTCTAAAATGACTAATTAAACACTGGCCAAATTGTCAAACATTAGAGGCAGAAATCGTGAAAATATTCACAATAGAACCGTGTTATACAAAATGTAATGCCTCAACTCTTAGTGTTCGTCAGGGTGGGGGGTCCCCAGTTATAATATGAATATTTTGGGGGTCACGACCTGAAAAGTTTGAGGACCCCTGCAGTAGGGAGAGAAAAAGAGACATGCGTGTGCGTGTGTGTGTGTGCATGTCATGTGTGGCTGACTGCCAGCTTTAAAACCACCAGTAGACCATATCTTGTGTCGTGAGAGCCCGTTGTCCCCTTCCTACCTGAAAGAGGCGCAGGATGTTGGCTACCATGATGGACACGGAGCTCGCCGAGGCGCCCACCACGCCGACCACCTTCTCGGGCCTGACGAACACGGGCGGCTCGCCGTTGGTGCAGCGCACGTCCGACGTGTTCCTCTGGATGAGCGCCTGCACGAACGTCAGCGACTGCTCCAGTGCGTACGTGTCCCGCGAGCAGGTGTCCAGCACGCGCGCGCCCAGCGTGATGTTGGGCAGCAGCTCCTCGTCGCCGTTGATCATGTCCAGGGCGTACATCATCGCCTCCAGTCGGTGGATGCCGTTCTCCTTCTTGATGTCCCCGCACGGCATCCCCGGGACCTCACTGCGCGCGTGCACCGGGAAGAGCCCCCCTAGCGTCACTTCGCCCTCCACCCTGATGAAGTGCGGCGCGTAGATCTCCTGGGAAGCCGCCAGCTGCAGGTCCAGGAGAACATTGAGGATCCACAGGACTTGGAACGTGAAGAAGCAGGGTTTTAGACCTGTTTTGGCCATGACTCCCTCTTTCACCACACAGTCTAATAATGACTGAAATATACTAGTGAGCAGAGCATTTGTTTGAGCAGAGTGTTCTTTTTTTCTTTCTTAATCCAGCCTGTTTTGTAACTTATGTATGAGTGAGCAGACACACCTTACTACATGGGCACAATTCCTAATAATGATCACTGAGGCAATCTAGTATCACTTCCCCTTCTTGAGATTCTAACAGCTTTTCTGTGGAAGTTCTTGTCTCCACATAACTCAAAATTGTATTAATGACATAGTTCAATATTGAAAATGAGTGGTTCTTCCCTTTAAATTAAAGGCCTGTGCACCGAACTTTTCGCCGAGAAAGGTCCGGTTCAACTACAAAATGACGTCACTCGCATCTTCTGAAAAGCATTACCCCGAATTAGAGTTCGGAAAGCTGCATGTCAAAAAGTCGGAACTCTCCGACGAAAGGTTTGGTGGTCGGAGACAGTATGGACAGGCCTTTACGTTAAGGAGAGTTGGTACTTAAGACAATCAAAATACAGTCCTTTAGTCTTTTGAATAACACACATTTATTCTTAGTCTTAGTCTTCTGAAATTGTTTTAGTCTAGTCTAGTCTTAACCACAAAATAGCACAATCTTGTAGATGTAGTCTTTTAGTCTTAGTCAACAAAATGAACACTGCCCTGCTGCGACAGACAAGCATTTATCTCTGCACCTCAGCTTTTTAACTGGACAGAGTAACAGCCTTGGACCCTTCCTAATAGATCAGAAAGTTGTTCGATAATCTATTTGCGCCCCTACAAGATAACACTGTGCTTGTCTGTGAGAAAAATAAGTACTTGTTTGTACAGTGCCTGCATTATAGTCAGCTAATAACCATGTATGATAATAGTTATAAGAACTAAAATACCCATAACCTTTTTCTCAACCAATTGTTCATGGACAGATGCTCTTAAATAATGACTGAAATATTATGCTAGTGAGCAGAACAATTCTGAGTGAGTGTTTTCTTTTATTTTCTATTATTATTATTATTCCTTAATCCAGCCTGATATAGTGTTTTGTAATTTATGTATGAGTGAGCAGACAGACACACCTTATTACATGTTCCCCTTCTTGAAATTACACACAGTTTTTCTGTGGAAGTTCTTGATTCCGAGTAACAACTGCTGTCAGCTACAACCTAGGTCACCAGGTCATTGAGTGAACTGTTTCTCAACTTGTGGTCCATGGAACACTAGTGGACCATGACATGATTAACGGCTGGTCCATGTCTGTCTCTTCTTGGCTATAGAGTCTCATGTCTCACGTCATTTTCTGGCTCAAAACTTGTCTTGTACATATCCTTCAGGTATATGCCAGCATGCAAATACTACTGTCAAAGAGATACATACAGTAGTTACAAAAGGTCACATCGCGTTGCAGTTGCAACCGTTGTGAGCCTGTAGATCAGAATCGGCTGCACCGTCGGAAATGCCGCACACCTTCTGCACAGTGCAGGGTGGGACATTGGAAACTTGTGGATACATTTATTAGTAAGTTGAGCACGCCTTGTGTTCTGCAGTGGCAATTAAACCTTGAGCTTTCCATCACACAACCAACATACAAGCCACCTTTGCCACCATCAGTTAGTCTGCTTAGTAATACAGCAGAGATCTTCTGCAAAATGCCCACCTAATCATCCATACATCCACCCCCACAACTACAACTCTACCAAGAATAATAAATCACATACAGTGTAATTATCATTGGGAAGATCCTTCAGTATAATCACCACTGTCACATAATATGGCAGGGTAGGGTCACAGTGGACCCACCTTCCTCATTTAACTGTTACAACCACACCACTGCTCTCAACATACAACGTAACTACTGTATTTCCGGGTCTGATCCAAACTACGATCTGCTGGTAGCAACTGTGGTCCACCAGGGAAAGTAAGTGATGACCTAATGTGTTTGTGGTGGAGCTCCAGTGCCAACCAGCCCATTTAGGAACATTAGGAGCGTAATGAACTGAAAACAGCTGTGGAACAGATTACTTCTCTATCACCGGGGTAAATAATTAGCTTCGCATTTCATTCTGCTGGGCGGTGCGTTGCGGGGACGCCGCTGGCCCGAAGGCAGCTTGCTGGCTTTCCAACATTGTGCCTCTCAATTCAGCATCTTGACCTACTTTGCCTTGTCAGTAATTAGCTGAAAGGGGCATTTACCTAATTTAGACCTGGAATATTATTTTATGCTTTAACAATTGAAAGATTGCAGATACACAAGCTCACAGCTGCAAGCTTGTAGATCTGCTATTTTTGAGAAATCGTGAAAGTTTGTGCTTTGAATATTGTTGACCCGATTCTATAAATGTCTTCTAAATCCTTCAAAGGTTTTTTGAAAACAACGTATGTTTCTATGTCAGTGGTTCTCAAACGGTTTCATGTCAAAGACCCCCAATATTATAGGTATTTGGCCGTGGACCCTCATCTCAAAATATGTTGTTCTAGCGACCCCCCCAGAAGCAAATATTTCAGTGTTTGCTTTAAAAAATACTGTATATATTCAAAGATTTGCCAAAAAACATCACGATTTGTCAAAAATAGCAGATCTAAAAGCTTGTATATCTGCTATTTTTCAATAGCTAAAGTATCAAATAATTCTCTGCTCAATGAAACCTATAGCTTCACAAGCCTAAATAATTTCCGGAACTGGTGATAACCCAGCTTAGTGTGGGCTTTCCTATTACTAACACTGACTCTGTCTGTCCATAATGCTATGGATTAAGCCAGGAGGAATTAAGGCGATCCATCCCTTTAATACATTTCATAATGCCTTGTGTTAGGGAAGCAAAAGTTACCAAAGTAGAAGGCAGTAGTAATTGGTATTGTATACATACCCTCACAAAAACATGCAGTAATCCTGGTCTCAATAATGCCTCCCCCTGGCCAGCCGGGGCGCCTGATGGAGGGGAAAGGAACTGGTTGAAATAACGTGTTCCATCCACGCGCTAAGTCCAAACCGGGGAAAAGAAGCAACTTGGACTACTCATGCATAGAAGGAAGTATGAGGTCAGTCTGTTGTCTCCCCAGGCGCGGCAGAGGGAGAGCAGAGCCCAGGATTACAGCTTAGGCAATTGGCACTGGATGAAAAAATGGGTTACAAAATCTTGGGATAAAAAAAAAATAGTTGTTCACAGAGTCGTTCAGTGGTTGACTGGACTACCGGTCACTGAATTAACTGAAACACAGTGGAACATTCAGCTCATTAATCTGAACTGAGGCAGGCTGTTCACTGAACTGACTCAACGGAAAACTGGTCAGCTGACCATCCCTTCGGACTATGGGATCTAAACTCAACGCTCCAGGAGATTGGATATGAAATCTGCTATTTCCGGCTAATGTTCTCCTCAGAATACAGATGCTAGGGTTCAATTGGTTAATGTAAAAAGAAATTCCTATCACACAAAGATTTGGTGTCCCCCCTGTAGTAACTCTGAGGACCCCCTGGGGGTCCCGGACCCCCGGTTGAAGACCCCTGGTCTAGGAGGAGCAGATAGTGGCTGCAGCCCAGTCTGTGCACAGAGAGCAGCAAGAGGGATGGATATGTCACAGTTAGTTTGAGATTCAGTTAGATTGAGAACAGGAGCGCTCGTTTTTGTGCACAATGTGGAGCAGGCGCCGCCTCCTTCGGGGAACTAGGAATAATTTGACTGAGGTTAGGGTTAGGATTAGGGTTAGGTTTAGGCATAGTTTTACTGAGGTTAGGTTTAGGGTTAGGGTTAGGTTTAGGTTTAGGGTAAGGTTTAGGGTTAGGTGTTAGGGTTAGGTGTTAGGGTTAGGTTTAGGCTAAGGTCTAGGGTTAGGGTTAGGTTTAGGGTTAGGGGTTAGGGTTAGGTTTAGGGTAAGGTTTAGGGTTAGGTTTAGGTTTAGGCATAGTAGCATTCACCAGCGTGGGACTAATGCAGTCAAATGCTCTACCACTGGGACATGAGGTGAACAAAAACAAGCGCTCCTACCCCAATCTAACTGAGTTACCCAAACTAACTGTAACAGATATACCATATGGAACAGGAGCTGTCATTTCAGCACCACCCATATGGAATGGGAGCTGTCCTTTCAGCACCACACTCTGCCCTACAGAGAGCACAGCTTGGCTGGATGTAGACCAGTGGTTCTCAACCTGGCCGCGACCCCCAAAATAATCATATTTTAACTGGGGTTGAGAAGAACCACTGATGTGGACAAGGGTGTTGATAGTTGTGGAAAAAGGAAAAACTAACTTGTACTTCACAACAGGATAGTGACCAGCGTCATCCCTCAGTGGGATTGAGCACATCTGCGCTTATTAGGCAGACAGAGACACCTGCAACCAGATTTGATTTGAACCTCGACATGCCAACATACTGTATTACCAGTAAGGCTCCCTAATCGGGAGATAAGCGACCGTAGGTCACTTATCTCCACAAATAGGGCAAAAATGTGTTTTGCCAAAATCTTCCTGATCCATGTTGATGACATGAGTGTAGACATACTGTGTAGTGATTTTCGTGATTTTAGGGCAAAATCTGTAGGAGCAGTGTCCAAAAATGTGTTTTTAAAAATCGGCCTGGAGGTGGCGCTATATGGGACAGATTCATGTTGATGGGATGAGTGTAGACATACTGTGTACCGATTTGCGTGATTTTAGGGCGAAAATTGTAGGAGCAGTGTCCAAAAATGTGTTTTGCAAGAATCGGCCTCATGGTGGCGCTAGAAGAGGGCCATGTGAGAAATGAGGGGTGGGGTCTCCGCGCCGGCAAGGCGGACGAATAGGTACCGGCCCCGGCTGTCCCGGTCGCTCCTAGCCGGAGTTACGGCATTTTATGTGAGCTGCAGTGTAGGGGGCGCCACCACTTTTGCATCCGTTCTGGAGCACCAGGAGTCGGTGGTCCCCGGGAATTCCCCGTGAGCAGCCCCGTTGGGGTGGTCATTTGGTCATGTTTGCGCATTTGGTCATTTTTTACATCTGGGGGTCCCCCAGGGACCTGGGGGTCCCTGGAGCTCCGGGGGTCCTTGGAGGTTGTAGTTTGGCACGTGTGTGCAAAATTTGGCATGGATCGGGGCAACGGTTGCGGAGATATAAGCAGGGAAAAAGTGTGACGTGTGAGGTGTGACAGACAGACAGACTGACAGACAGACGGAGGGACGGACGGACGGACGGAGTTACTTACACTTTGTGGTGGTTTTGATAGTAAAGTGCGACCTACGGTCGCAATAACCTTTCCCCCTTCATTTAAGTACTGTGACACGTAGGCAATACAATCATTTTAATTGCAAAGTTAAAGAAGTTGTCCAAGTCGATGGTATTGGCACCACAACAAGGGGTGGTTTCAGTCACATTTACAATGTGTATATCGTCACTGTCGGGCAGAAACCTTGTCTCTCCAAGTTTCCAATTTCTATGTTTTTTTTCACCAAGTAAAGTCCTGCTTCATCATACAAGGCTGTTGCACAACAGTGGATCTACAAGCACACAACGCCTCCCACCGCGAGGCGTTGTGTGCTTGTAGATCGGCTATTTTCACCAGTTTAAATCATTTTTAAAATGATAAATACAAAAGGAACGGTTTTGGACATACAAGGATTTCACCCGAAAATTACAATATTGTCTTTCAGCCCTTCATAACAAAACAAGAATAACTCACAAAGCAATCTGGAGACGGGTAGCAGGCTGTAGACTTCCCTCTCTCCCCAACACACACTGACACTGACACTGACACACACCATGACATTCTACACACTCACGCTACTGTCAGAAGCCAGCCATACACAACTTTTGAATTTGAAGCATACACTATAAAATATGCAATCTTGAAAAAATAATAAAGAAGAAGGATTGATGGTATTGGCTCATGAGAAGTCAATAACTAGCAGCTTGGATGAATTTGGTAATATTTATTATGTTGTTGGCCTATACCTCGATTCAATTAGTATTGTAAATCAACTTTGCAATGTTTAAATTGGGGAGAAGAATCTTGCTACTTTAGCCCTATACAAACAGGACAAGTTAATTGCACCTGTAAGTTTCAATTTGATGTTTCAAGTTATTTAGACATTGAATTGAGCAGATTTAGCGTTTTGTTAGCATTGTTACGGAATTAAGTTGTATCTGTAGTAGCCCATGTTTGCTGATTAGTGTCTATTTTCTAAGTTTGATACAAGGATTTCATTCTATAAGCTCCTGCAGCAGGCTTGATTCAAGCAGAGTTGTTTTCTACAGGCAGCCGTTTTCTGTCCGTCACCTCCTGAGAACCTTCAGTGACTGTGACAATGTGAGCTGGAGCTGGGGTCGACAGGTGTTTTCTCTCCATTTGTCTCCCTGTGGGCTCTCTCATTCTTTCTCTCACTGTGTCTTCTGTTTGTCTTCCTGTGTTTCCCTCTCTCTCCCCCCCTTTCTCTCACTCTCTGATTCTTTCTCACTCTCACATCCCAGGATTGCTGTGTAATCTGATCCCGGCTTTACGGGGACTGCCCACAAGTCCTACATCCAGTGGTGTGTTCTAGCCTTTTTTTTTTAGGGCATACTATAATCTATGATCGGCTATTTGTGTGGCCAGCGCATACGCCAGTGCATAAAGCCTATCAGATACGCTACTTTGAAAGGTTCACGAGGGCATACTCTTTTTCAAAAGAATATCTTCACAGCATACTCTGTATACCCGCGTGACAGGTAGAACACAGCACTGCCATCTCATTAGTCCTACATCTCATTAGCCCTAATTTGGTTAGGGTTAGCGGTTAGGGTTAGGTTTAGGCATAGTTTTACTGAGGTTAGGGTTAGGTTTTGGGTTAGGTTTAGGCATAGTTTTACTGAGGTTGGGGTTAGGGTTAGGGTTAGGTTTAGGTCTCGGCATATTATTTTCACCAGGTTAACATTCACCAGATTCGGACTAATGGGATGTAGGAACAATGAAATGTCGGACCAATGCCATGGCACCAGCTTTACGCGGTCCCTTGTCTGTCAAAATGTGCTTCTCTTCAATCCAGATATGAATCATATTCCTATACTGTTCTAATTGACACACATGACAAAATAAATAACCACAGTGTTTGTTACACAATTCAGCCTTAAAACACACTGAACAAAACACAGGTTTTGTTTTCCAGTTCCAAGACATTCCAGGCTCACACTGCAGACAGGCACAAGGCTCATCTCAGTAGGGAGAGAAAAAGAGACATGCGTGTATATGTGCAGAAGCGCCAATAGAGGGTATGCAAGTGACATCATCATCATACCCGAATGGGGAACACCTGCTGAGTGGCAAAAACTATACTTTCTGGCCTTGACAGCCCATACATCCAAACAGAAAAGTCCTATAAATTCCCTTTGCCACTCGATTTGCCATTCACTTTATGCATGCGCATACCCTTTATTGGGTATGGCAGGGTATGGCCAGTGGTGTGTTCGAGACTTTTTTTTAGGGCATACTATAATCTTATGATCCGTGGCTATTCGTGTGGCCAGGGCATACGTCAGTCCGTAATGCCTATCAGATATGCTACTTTGAAAGGTTCGCTTTTTCAAAAAAATGTCTTCACAACATACTCTGTACCTATACCCACGTGGCAGGTAGAACACATCACTGGGTATGGCAGCTGCCATACCTTGGCTACAGGGGAAAATATAAATTAAAATAAAGTCGTCATGCCTGTTGATAAGGTATGGTGTCGCGCGCGTGCAAGACACCAGTCATTTTGCCATACCTTAGCTTTTGATGAACTGACGCCACTGTGTATGTGTGTGTGCATGTCATGTGTGGCTGACTGCCAGCTTATAAACCACCAGTAGACCATATCTCGTGTCATGAGAGCCCGTCGTCCCCTTACCTGAAAGAGGCGCAGGATGTTGGCTACCATGATGGACACGGAGCTCGCCGAGGCGCCCACCACGCCGACCACCTTCTCGGGCCTGACGAACACGGGCAGCTCGCCGTTGGTGCAGCGCACGTCCGACGTGTTCCTCTGGATGAGTGCCTGCACGAACGTCAGCGACTGCTCCAGCGCGTACGTGTCCCGCGAGCAGGTGTCCAGCACGCGCGCGCCCAGCGTGATGTTGGGCAGCAGCTCCTCGTCGCCGTTGATCATGTCCAGGGCGTACATCATCGCCTCCAGTCGGTGGATGCCGCTCTCCTTCTTGATGTCCCCGCACGGCATCCCCGGGACCCCACTGCGCGAGTGCACCGGGAAGAGCCCCCCTATCGTCACGTCGCCCTCCACCCTGATGGAGTGCGGCGCATAGATCTCCTGGGAAGTCGCCAGCTGCAGGTCCAGGAGGAGAACATTGAGGATCCACAGGACTCGGAAGAACGTGAAGAAGAAGCAGGGTTTTAGATGAGTGAGGGTCTTGTTGTGCCTGGCCATGTTTTATAGCTTCTTTCACCACACAGTCTAATAAAAGCAGCTCCGCCAAATCAGGAATAAGTCCGAATAAACAGGCTATAAGGCACTTTGTTTTGTAGTTTTTGGGAATCCATCGTCTCGCCGAGGGCTTTCAACGTAAAAAAAAGACCGTAAAAGGTCTTATTTGAGATGTCCCCTTTAGGCAGGGTGTTTAACTGTACATGTACTGTACTACATTTCAATTGTATTGACTATACCTGTACTGTTCTCCATTTTTGTCTAATAAAATAATCAGTCAATCAATCAATCGCAATACGGGATGACGAGCATGATGTGAATGAACGATCCATTCACATCATGCTCGTCAGCCCGTCACACCACGCGATATAGAACGAAGTAAGTAATTCTGCAGGCTTATGCCTTACAAACACACGCCACGCCGACGGATTCTCCGCGGCGTTTTTTTGTATCCCTCTTAAGTGCGTGCCAGCTGTCCACGGACACGGCGGCTTGTTGCACCCATTCCGATAGATCCTTCTTCTTTCCGAGGAAAAGTATTTAAAAAAAAGCAAAACTAAAAAAAAAGATGGCTACATTCAGCCCGTAGTTGATCACAAAACAGGAGACTTCCCACGAATAAGAAAACGAGCGTTACTGTTAACTATATCCTTAGGGCAGGATTAAGTCGGATAAAGTCATTATGAGGATGCACGCACACACACACACACACACACACACACACACACACACACACACACACACACACGCGCGCACGCACCACCGCTCACTTCAAACTTGGTTTGATTGTCCCTTTTCCACCAGCATACCAGTAACTACAAGCCCTGGCTTCTCTATCCCACAAAAACATCAATCAATCAGGTAGCCACATGTATCACAGTCAAGCTCAAATTATAAATAACAATTGTGTAAAAGATGGTGTATGAAACAACAGAGACGTCCATACATTAGCATAATGTCTCAGTTGTTATATGAGATACATAAAGGTTCCCTGTGCAAATAATCCGAAAAGCTTACTCGGATCTCCTTTTAGTTGACCTTGTACCAGTGAACTGTACAAACCTTTTCCTATGCAAACTTCTAATAAAGTCTTCAATCAATCAATCAATCAATCAATCAAGGATAGATAGCACCTTAACTCTGCAGCCGCACTGAGGCGCTCCAACACAATAGTTCACCAGTTATTTTAGTTGTGCATAGTACGTTTCTTCAAAACCCTTAAGTGAAACCAGTCATTACAGACAGCAACGTTAGCTTAGCTTAGTTTAGCTAATGTGGATATTTTTTGTTTACAGTGAGAAAACACTACAAACGTGAATAATGTAATTTCTTCTTCAAAGCACATAAAATACAGACTGCAGGGCAATAGCATGAACCACTATGTGATAATGGGATAATGTTTTTCCACATATTTACCTGAAACAGGGGAGAATAGTGTCATTCAAAGGTGTATGTAGGGGAGAGCCTGCACGATTGTAACGTTTTTCACATTTCAATATTTTACTCAGAGATTCTTTCACCTACATGTAATATTTTCAGGCAAATGACTTACACATGTCTGCTATCATAAACCACTTCAAGTTTTTCATTTGATAAAACAGGTCATGAGTTATTAAACCGAGAGTGGACGCTGTTCCAATGTTACATTTGAAGCCCACACGGGATTAATTGTAACAGCATGATTTACAAATGTAACACAGCTAAAGAACCTTAATAAACAAATATTTTTTTGTTTAAATCAATTATATTTCATTCAAGCAACTCTTTTACATTGTTTTCATACCAAGGGTGTGATAAGATACTATATCATACTTTAGGAAAATATTAAATATTACAAGATGTACCAGTTTAAGCGTTTGAGTGAATTCCATGGGAAAATACATTGATTACCTAAATAAATAGCAAGTTTGATTAATGCAACATGTTATACATCCTTAAAATACACTGTAATTGAATGTCAGCTGACTGAACACAATATTGGCCAATATGTCAAATATTTCAATATGATATTATCATGTTAAATTGTGTTACAATTGAACCGTTTGGCACCCCTGCTTTGACGTTGCCTACAGAACAGAACTAACATGCATAGCAAGTTAAAACGATGTAAACTAATGAAGAACAGATAAATGCAGACAGCCATCTAGATTGTATCTCCGCAACATTAAAGAAAAGATTTGCAGACCAAAGATACTCAAGGTGAAAATTTTTACGCATTTTGAGAAATACCAGTTTTTCTGCAATAACTCGGTCTAGGCTGGATACAAATAGTTCTTACTTCCTGGAGACGTACATTACGGCCCTGGTCACAAACTGATGCGATGACGTCATGATGGCATTGACCAATCAGGAGATGATGTGCTTGTTACAATTATGAAGCGTTACAATTGAGGCGGCTCTCCCCTACTGTGTATCAGAGGAGACTCGACTGGAGGGCATAAACAATCGATCTCAGAGTAGGTCATTACAGGCATTAGTAGCCAATTCTCTTCACTATCCACGAGTTTCCTACGCCCCATAGTGCATTGCGCAAACGTCTGCATCGAGGTTCCGCCGCCGATTTACAAGCTCACAACGGGTTGCATCTGCGACGTGACGTGAGCTTGTATGTCTGCTGTTAAACCCGGAAGTTTGGTCCTGATAGTCTCCAGTAAACCCCCGGGGAAACTTGTGGATAGAAATACTATGAAATACAATCAAGTTCATGATCCTATCAACTAGGGGAACTGGGAAAACCACTTGCACACACACAAACACACACACCTCAATACTGTAGTTGATCCTCTAGCTGGTGCTCCCCTGTGGTTGTTGATGCCCTGTGCTGATCAGCACGTCAAGCCCTATTATAAATCCGGCCCTGTATATCCTGTGTGTGGAGTGTATTCCATCGTTGGGAAATGATCATCAAGCCAGCCCCCGCGCACTGCTTGCTGATGTCATACTTTTTAACGGGTAAAAAACATTACTATGTATGTTCTTCTACTACCCACCTGCCGTCACCGTGCAACGTGCACGCGAACCCTTCTCTGACTCAGATGTGTGAATGGAAACAATAAATAGCCACGATAAAGTAAGTCCAACCGCACATAACAGACTCCCTGGAATAAGATCCACAGTGTGCGCGCGCTCATTAGAACGCACAAGCGGTCATGATGATCGGTTTAGCGACCTGTCTGTGATAAGAAGATAAAGATCACGAATACACACCAACACAACACAACAAATACGTGTCAGTCAGAGTTGCGTTCTGTGGCATGCCTTCACAGAGAAACTCCACGCGAGAAAAGAATGAGGACAAAAGCGCGAGATCTCTCTCTCTCTCTCTCATCACGCACGCACGCACGCACGCGCACGCACGCACACACACACACACACACACACACACACACACACACACACACACGCACACACACACACTTTGAATTGATTTTTTTTTAACCAATTATTTTGGGGCACACTTTATCCTCATAGCCCACTGGCACTTTTGAACCTCTCCCTCCACTACATAGCTCCGATATTGATCCATAAATCCCAACCGGGTTATTTTGACCCGAGGGATATTTGGTTTAAAAAAAAAAACACTAATACGAATTTTAACTCATCATCATACATAGCTCTGGTCCATCGCGTCTCGGAGATGCTCGATCTGACAGACCCGTCGGGAAATGGCTAGACTCGAGATTGTCGGCCCCTCCGAGCGCTCAACATCAGTCAAAATAAACTAAACTACTTCACTACTCACCAAACCAAAGGTAGTTTTGCGTTGTTGAAAGTCTATTCTCCGCGGTGGTAAACCTCCCAGCACCCCATACTCTGTAAAATACATTGTTTGCCTGTTAGCCTATCTATTGTCTGTTGAGTTCACCTGTGTCTAGTTAATCCTTGTCTATATATGTACCCCCGTGTCTTCAGTTCCTTGTCAGGTCGTCATTTAATGAGTGTTCTGTGTGTGTGTTTAGGCTTCAAGCCGTCTGTGTTCTATTCCTCAGTTGTGGAAATAAACCTATTGAACTTCGAATCCTGCTCTTGTGCGTTTGTCGTATTGCATATTGGGTCTTCTGAACTGCACCCTGACAGTTTCTGTGTTTTTATTTCTTTATTTTCACAGCTGCTCTCCACGATAACTTGTATTATTTTGTTTCGCTCTTATTGAACTTTTAATCTGTTTAATTAATGACCTCTTCCACTAAGGAAATTATTCCAAATAAGCCTGATGGCTTCTTCCTCTCCTTGCACAGTATTTTGTTTCCTTGCTATGTTTTATAATAATGTGCTAAAAACTAAACTAAACTAAACCAAGGTTCTCAGGAAACTACAGTACTGTATGTACAAAACTCTGTTGCCCGCTTGCTCACCGTGAGCTTGTAGATCTGCTATTTTTGAAAAGTCGTGAAAATGTGTGCAAATCTTTGAATAATTATAAGCAAACATTTGTAACTGAAATTTTTCTTCTGGGGGGGTCCCTGGAACTAAATGTTTTGATATGGGGGTCCGTGGCTCGCAGCGCGGCACCGAGCTTTCAATAGTTAAAGCACAAAATAATGCGTAATAAATAATGCATTCCCAGTCTAAATGAGTTAAACCCCCCCCCCCCCCCCCCCCCTATGAAGAACATTCATGGGGGGCCCGCAGTGAATCCTTGTACCCAGGGCCCAGAATTTGGTGTGACACCCCTGGCTCCACCCCCTCCCACTCCATCAGGTCGGGTGATGCCAATCTCCTGGACATCCCCAAGACAGAGAAACAAACATGGGGTGACAGGGCCTTCTCAGGAACTCACTCCTAGAGTCCCAGCTCACAACGAAGCTGCCCCCAGCCTCGCCATGTTTAGAACCACACTCGAAACCCACCTTTTCAGACTTGCATTCCCTAAATAATTGATAATCTTTACTTTTGTTTCTGAAAAGTGACTTTGTGTATTTATAAAAGCACTATATAAATTGCATATTTATTATTATTAGTATGTGATTTACAATTACCTTGGGCAACTCATGTAATTTTATATGGCGTGCTTGCTATTACTGTAAACTTTCTCCGCAGAATATTGTGGTGCAAGCTATAGATTTATCTGAGAATGACTGGGGTTTTTTTGTGTGGCAGGAGACAGACTGGTTAAGAGGGTCATTTGCCACTTTAATTTCTTCACAATGAGTGGAACGCCTTCATTGTCTACGGTCTGTCTGGGCTGGAGACAAAAGAGTCACGTACAAATCCTCACAGAAAATCCTGCTACATTAGGCGAAGACACACCAGATGAAACATGATCAAACTCAGTGCACACTCGCTAAGCTAATTAGGGGATTTCTAATTAGTGCCCTTTGATTCAGTGAATGGAAATCTTGATGCTAATACAACTACATTGACATTCTAGACAATAGTGTGCTTGCAGTTTCATGGCAAGAATGTTCTAAAGGCTGTTTGCCCCACATGGCCCCACACTACCCAATATAGAAACATTGAGTTGTGTTAAGGGGTGACCTGCACAGAGCCCTGACCGTAACCCTGTCAAACCGCTTTTGGAATGCAGTGAAATGACAACTGTGAGCTATAGGTCTAATCAGCCAACATCAGTTCGACCTCTGGTCTGGTAATGGTCTTGTGTCTAAAGGGAAGCAAAGCACAGGCAGTGATATGGAGCCGGTCCGCTCTTTGATACTACTAGGTCTAATCGAGAACGCTGCAAGTCGGAAATGGATGCCCCACCCTGTTTTGCAATGTCAGAGTACCTGTTGTCATCACTTCCAAATATCACTTGTTTTTAAGGAAGGAAGGAGCTTCTGGCTATGAAGACGATATCCTGGCTCCGTGCTCACTTGTTTTTAAGGAAGGAAGGAGCTTCTGGCTATGAAGACGATATCCTGGCTCCGTGCTCAAAAGGTCCCAAATCTGATGGAGTGCATTGAGGCTGGAAACGCCCTGTTGGGCTGCAAGGTGCAGAAAGATGCCCTGGGGCTGTGAGAGCTACAGTACAGTACATCCTGCCTGGCTCCATCTTGCCTATCCACCGGTGTTGTTTTGACAGCAATGTTTGCACATAACCTTGCACCGGCCCTACGAAGTGTTAAGCCTTCTTAGAGCACAGGGCCGGTGCAAGGACCTGGGATGCCCATAAGAATGACCAGATACACACACACACACACACACACACACACACACACACACACACACACACACACACACACACACACACACACACACACACACACACACACACACACACACACACACACACACACACACACAGACCCTCTATTAGACGGCTCACCCCATTTAGGAGCCACAGCATAAAAGAAAAATCACACAATGAATTGAGCAGTGCCTTTTATGAGTTCATTGTGGGCTCGCCCCAGCGAGAACACACTCGTTTTCCCCACTTTATATTTATTCTGTTTGGGCATCCTACTTTCTTTGTGCTAGAAATTCCGTTCAAACTTCAAATTGTTCAGCTTTACACAGTTATTACTGCTTCTACTTTTTCTTTTTACAATTTTGTATACTTTTTGAACTGTTTAACTGTTAACATTTTGCATTAATTTGAATGAAGTCTATGGGGAAATGAGCCCATCTCCAATTCTCTATACAGTATGTGGAGATACAATATGTTATACATTTTATGTTTGTTTATTTTTACAGAAAGCCCACGTAGTTTCTGCAGGAACAGTTTTTTAGTGTTTACAAATACACGTCTTTCAGGAGGACCACCTCTGCTGCAAAGGACACTTGGAAAGTATTGCTAGGCGTAACAGACAGCTACCACCCCCATTCTCCAGCACACAGCTGGGGCGCAGCCTCCTGTCTGCATAGAGATGCATGGAGAATGAGACCTGCGAAGCTCTGCTCATTAGTCTGTCTCCGTTCTGGCAGAAGAAAATTAACTCTTGGTCTCTTGATCTGAAACTATACAGGATCTGATGGAAGCTTCATTATAAAAATAAATGAATAAAAAGTGACTGCAGTAAGCTCTTTTCTATTAACAATTCAGATTGTTTGAGAGAGACAGACAGACAGACAGACAGACAGACAGACAGACAGGCAGACAGACAGACAGACAGACAGACAGACAGACAGACAGACAGACAGACAGACAGACAGACAGACAGAGAAGCCAATGATTTTACTACACCCAGTCCTTTCCTTAAGACTATTAAAGTGGAATAGTCTCACTCATCTCATTCAGCATATAGCCATGTACTGTACACTGTAGGCCATAGACTATTTCTAGACCTGACTGACTGTGCAGACTGAAGCCCTAATCAAACCCCTCAACTGTGACTAGAAGCTGATTATTGGCACACACCAACAGTATCTCAAACTAGACTGCACTCTGTCGAGGTGCTAACTCATAGGCCATTTCAAAACAAGAATCATTTATTGGATAGTTGTAATGCAATCATTCAACACATGTTTTATTTTGAAATCGTAGCAGCCTACTACTGGAAATAGAAGCAGCAGCCAACAGACAGAACAGCGGCTCCGTCTGTATACATTATTATTTTATTTTACCGACAGCACAGGTCGGTGAGTATTGCTTTTAATTAATTAACATGGGGGAAAAATATCCATAAGTAATTATCCTGTATCACTTGGCTCAATTAACAAAATAATTATAGTAATGTTTGTTGATGCTTGTTTACTGTTGCAATGACTGCTGAATAGTCAATGTGAAGGCATTAATTATGGTTTATATAAAGTATTTGATTCCTTCGATGTTATCCGTTTAACTGTACTGCCTAATACAAAAATACGTTTTTCACATAGTAGATAAGGGCGTTTCTATGAAACTATAGGCTATAAAACCTCTGTGTTAATTTGACTCTGTGAGTGTACAAAGGAACCTGTGATGCTTCGTTGGTCTGGAGGCGTGATGTGAAATATGACCATTTTTTTACTTTCCGAATTAGACTAACAAGCTCACAACAACGCATCACATTGTGATGTGTTGTTAACTTCCGCCGCCCTAGTTTGCATTCATTTGCAGACACGCAGACCTGCAGTACAAACACGGCACAAGAGAGAAAGAAAGAAGGAATGGAAGAAGAGAGAATAACAAAGGAGTGAAAAATACAGTAGCTGAAGCATGAAACAGAGAAAGTACAAGAAAAAAGGGGAATTGTGTTTGTCTTTGTGCACACAGTACTTGTGTGTGCGTGCACACATTTCATATGTGAGTGTTTACCTATGTGTGTATGGGACTTGGAGTATCTCCAAGATGGATGCCCATTCCATAAACAGACCACCTCGGGGGCAGCTGAACAGCTTGGGAGGCTCTCCATCACTTTTGTCAGGTGTAATTAATTGACCCCACAGTTCAAATTAATTAGCTTGATTGACAAACTGACCACCATGCCACAGATCAATATGGTGCCCCACTGTGAGACCAGAAATGCAGTACAATGAGAAGAAAATATATAGTGGTCTCCAGGTGTTTAGTCAACAAATAAAATGGCGAGGGTCAGATTTACCATGTATGCTGTAATGACCATGCGGGATCATATGTGAAATCAATGAGTGCATTAAGAAGAGTGTGTGGGTGTGTGTGTGTGCATGCGTGCGTGCGTGCGTGCGTGCGTGTGTGCGTGTGTGTGTGTGTGTGTGTGTGTGTGTGTGTGTGTGTGCATCTGTGGGATTATCCTTTTGACCTTTCACAGACCCATCGTGGTCATGGCCAAGGTCCATTATCTTTACATCAAATAGGTTTCACCAGCAGTTATACATAAAGCAGCCTCAAGAGAGCATATTAAACTTGTTTAACCAATCTTTGTCTGTGTGTCACACTGTGGCTGGCATAACTCAATACAAATCACACCTAGTGTGAAGTGAGCGGTGCTATTTATGAGTTGATTTCATCAATCGTCCCGCTGGCCAATCACAGCGCATCCTGCGAAGCTTGGCCAATGGGAGCACAACGCCCTGGGCGTACAACAAACCTTGAGCCGTTTGAGCCAAGATGTAGGCCATATCAGGCCAGATGTAGGCCACAGCTTTGCTCCTTCCAGGAGCACCGCTCAAAAAGCGTCTGACCGAACGGTCGGTCTCATATGACCTTGGGTGTGCACTCCCGAACGGCATACCGTATAATATCTGTATCTGTTTGACCGCAGGTCTGAGGAGAACGCACATATTCTATTTGTTCTAGAGATTTGTTCGAGAGATTGTATACGTTGGCTTCCGTGATTGGCCACCCCACCCCGTTGGCTTAACTGATTGTCCGAGCTTTGTGTTATCAAGGAGATTCGTAGGACATTTACTGACAGGGACTTATTATTCTATTTTATTTTAAATTCATTTGTAACATCTATTATACTGTCTGATCTATCTTTTGCATGTATCGCATGCATAATATATTTTCCTGCATTCTCCAGGTTATAATGTAAAACAATGGTATTGTGTATGTACTGTATATGGGACCAAATTGGTTACCTTGAAAAAAACGTTAAACAAAAAGTATACTTGGTACCAATATAAACAATGAGGAAAATAACCTTCTATTATAGGAGAATGATGATGTGATCCCATTGACGCGTGTAGTATTGTTTCAAGGTCGAAAATGTCTAACAAAGGCAGACACCCCACATTCATGCCAGTAGGAAAATACGTGCTACGATTGTGCCGCCCTCTCAATCTTTATTGCTATCAAATTGAATGCAGAACACATTATTCATCAGTCGGCACATATTTAAAGGAAATGGCTATGTAATTATGGTAGACTTGGAAGTGCCATACATCAAATGTTGCTGATTGCCAATGAGTGTTTAATGAATTATTTCCAAGGTCTATAATCTTACTTTAGTTGTATGCATGCTCAATCAACCCTTGCTGAAAGTGTTTCAAGTTAAATCTCGTTCTCCTCACATTTTCATCCCACGATTTTGTAACCCATTTTTCACCCAGTGCCAATTGCCTAAGCTGTAATCCTGGACGCTACTCTCCCTCTGCCAACCTGGGGAGAGCCCCGAACTGAGCTCATGCTTCATGCTCCGGAGGAGTGAGCAAGCCCGGCAGTTTCTTACAACCAAATAATACTGTATGCTGGCAAATGTTTAATTTCATTAAATAATAGATAATTGGAGTCATTACTCTCTTACCTTTTCTGGATCAGGGCCCACAAAATCTCAAAGAAACCCATCTGACCTCTTAACTTCAGTGGTGTAAAATAACTAGGCCTAAGTACATTTACCTACGTAAGTACTGTACTTTTTGTTTTTTACTTGAGTATTTACAATTTCAGTACTCCACTACATCTCGGATCCAAATATTGTACTTTTACTCCACTACATTTATTTTAAAACTTTAGTTACTAGTATACTTTGAAGATAATAAATAATAGAATTATAATAATAAAACATACATAAAACCACTTTAGCCCTATTTTATACCTAGTTTGTTTGAAAATAGCCGATGTGCTTACAATGCGTTGCGAAGCGTGCAGATCGGCTATGAGCTTGTAGACCAATACTTTTGTACTTTTTTTCAAGTCAATTTTGAATTCCGGACTTGTAACGAGTACTTCTAAATTGCAGTATTGATGCTTTTACTTAAGTAAAACATGTGAGTACTTTTTCCACCACTGCTTGTTAAGTGTTGAGATGGGTGGGCTGTCAAGTCAACCTACCTTTATGTATATACAGTAGCACAGTTAAAAACAACAGGAGTTGATCCAAAGTGCTTTTTAATCAAAAGAAAACAACATCCAGGACACAATTAACAAACAGTTCTCAGAACTAAAATTAGAGAACACGCCACATTAAAGGGACAGTTCATCCAAAAAAATACTTTTCCCCCCCTATCGATTACTCACCCCATGGAGACCCCCATTGGATTCATGGATATACGGTATGTTGTCTCATTCCTAAGCCAATAATTTGATAACCAGCAGTGGTTCCCTATGGAGACACAAAGTGCCAGCTATATTTTCTATGGAGACAAAAAGTCTCCTCAAATGATTGGCTTAGGAATGCGACAAAAAAAAAAAAAGATTTAAGTCTCCATGGGGTGAGTAATCGATACAGTAAGTCATTTTGGGTACATTTTAATGACATTTTATAGTAGACGTTTAGGGCCAATTATTTGGGGGCCCACTTGCAATATCCTCATGGCCCATGAAGATATTGCAACATAGATATACAGTAGCACTAGTGATGCTATCCCCACATAGATATACAGTAGCACTAGTGATGCTATCCCCACATATTTATACAGTAGCACTAGTGATGCTATCCCCACATAGCCTGATGTTTATACAGTAGCGCTAGTGATGCTATCCCCACATAGATATACAGTAGCACTAGTGATGCTATCCCCACATAGCCTGATGTTTTGACAGCACTGCACAAGCCTGCCTGTGTTTGGCCTTCAGCCAAGCTGGAAGGAAGCAGTTTTTCTCGTCTTACTGACCTGTCAGTGACCTGACCCAGCACTGACCCTGTAGAACGCTCTCTCTCACTAGAACACACATGCACACGCACATACATACATACATGCATGCATGCACAGCACACGCACACACACACACACACACACACACACACACACACACACACACACACACACACACACACACACACACACACACACACACACAAACACACATACACGCGTGTGTGTGTGTGTGTGTGTGTGTGTGTGTGTGTGTGTGTGTGTGTGTGTGTGTGTGTGTGTGTGTGTGTCCCTTTTTCGATGTGTCTCTCTCACACACACACACACACACACACACCGTGTGAATAGTATCGGTCCTTCATCCAGGTTTAGCCCCAGAGGGTCTGTGGGGTGCTAGATTGATGTCAGCCTCTAGGCATACGCACACACACGCAAACACACACATGCACGCACTCACACACACACACACACACACACACACACACACACACACACACACACACACACACACACACACACACACACACACACACACACACACACACTCACACACACACACACACACAAAGTGTTACTGCTGTGCTGTGCAGGGACTATAGCTCCCGATGGTCCCACACAGTGAGTCCACCCACACACCGAGGCAGACACGCACATTCAGCAATTATGATGCTGTCACACCCAGGGCTGAGCTACCTGATTCATGGCCATAAAAGTGCGGCGAATAGGGTTTTTACCCTCAGCGACAACTGTGCTGTCTGACTTTTTACACTTTCACGGCGATAGCCCTCCATGCCCATTGGATTTGATGGATGGCTTCTGCACTGTGATTACCGTGTGTAAACTGTGTTTAAATGTGTATATAAAACACTGGTGTAATATGTGTATTTGTACATTTATGTATTTAATCATTATAATGGATCAAATAGGAGATTCACAGGCTATGTTTGTTACATGCATTTGTTCTTGAGCTTCATATATCTCAATCCAGAAAAGAAGAGAGTTCTTTAAACAGTGTATTAAGAGGGGTAGGTGATAACATCTTTCTTAAAAATGACCAGGTCAATTGACCATCATTCAGGGTATATTACTGCTCTTGGCTGTTATACAATAGCATCTGTAATGGAACTCTGGAGTAACTCTGACCATTAAGATGTATACGACCTTCCTCACAATGCCAGGGGTGTGTTGATAAGCCAGCTTTTGTAAGAGTCTAAACTAAATTTATAAAAAAGAATAGTTGTGTTGGGACTTTTTTTTGGTTGGTGCCGACCTGTTGTTTGAAAGTCTTTGATATCATAATAAGCCAGGATCCCAAGGCTACATACACGGTGTGTATGTAATAGAAGAACCGTGGCAGCATTTTGATGCATACTGCTTGCTTACAGTGGCATGATGGGGTGATATTGTAGAGCGATTGCTTTTTCTTTTATTCAGAAAGCTACAGAAGAAATGTTACAGCTTTTGGGGATTTTGATGTACTGTATGACCAGTATTGTAGTTTTTGAAGTGCTAGATTTATGATTCGAGTCAATAGTTTATTGCCGTATCCACCAAGGTTGGCGAAACGTGTCAGTGAGTGCAGGGTAAACATCAGCATACAGTAATATAAAAGCCAGACAGAGGTTTTTAATGCATATGTGGCGAGCACTAAATAAGTGGAAAATGTACTTATAAGTACCTTGAGACAAATACCACAGTCTCAAGGTGAGAATACATTTTCACTTCATTCATACAGTATAGGCTACAGTGGCCTTTGTAATCAAATTCTTGAGACTCTGTGACCATTAAAGTATAACACAATTGACACATGGATACCGTTATACAGGTATGTTTGAAATATTACGCAGTCTTAAAATCGATGTGTTTTAACAGGATTATTTGTGGAATATACTAAACCCCTTTGCTTGAGGGGTGGCCAGGAGATGAACTCTGCGTTTAAAAGCTTGAAGACCATTGTCTGTGATGGATGCTCTTGTAGGCTGAGAGCATGTTCTGGTGTGGCTGTGCATAGGCGGGTGGTTCGCCGTCTCACATTATGGTGGAGGGAGCATATCCTGGAGGTCAGCGTGGCAGTGGGGGGTGTAGCAGCAGCAACCTGCTGTCTTCTAGGGCTGGACTGGCAGTGTCACGGTCAACTCATTGTCATGTTGCTCACGCTGCTCATACATTGGTATGACCATATCGTCGTTGTCGGGTGGAAACCTCGTATATCCAAAACTGTTCGTTTTGTATTGATCATTTTTAAAAAGATCTAAAGTAGTGAAAATAGACGATTTACAAGCACACAACGCATCGCACCGCGAGGTGCTGAGTGCTGTGTGCTTGTAGATCTGCTAGTTTCACTAGTTTTGTGCGACAATCTTGTACGGTGAAGCAGGGCTTTACTTTACATACAAATTTGAAAGTTGGAGATACAAGGTTTCTGCCCGACAGTGATGATATATTCCTCTAATCATAGTTACACTTAAATTGCCCTTTTTTCTATCCCTCTATCCCACTTTTATGCCTTTTTTCTCTTATGTTTCTGTTTTATAAATGTGTCTGAAAGTAATGTACCAGTACCAAGTCAAATTCAAATTATGAACATTCTCATACAGTGTAGACCAGGAATGTCAAACTCAAACACAAACTCAAAATTTAAAAAATGGTACAAGTGGAGGGCCGGACTGGTTCAATGTTTATTTAAACGTGGGCTTGCGGTCAAGGGCCCTCGATACGCACCAATGCACTAGCAGTGCATTGTGAGACTTGTTGTGTTATGGTGTTGCTTGTTTAGCAGAGTGACTCACTGCCTCAGCCTGATGGCATCAAAAGTCTAATATTTCCCCCAGTCCATAGGGATAGCCCAGGCATTGCACGTGCAATATGCCAGTGGGCCAGTTCTAATAGTAATTCAATATCATCCGCGGGCCGAAGATAATTCATTCACGGGCCTTATTTGGCCCCCGGGCCTTGAGTTTGACATACCGGTATGTGGTGTAGAGAATATACAACAGATTAATCTGACACGGTAAACTCCTATGTTGATTTAAGTCTGAGGCCTGCACAGTAAACCCCTCAGTGTTGATTTAACACCTTTTCACTTAACTCCTTTTCTTTTTTTTATCTGTCTGCGTTATTGTTCCACCAGGTAATGCACAGTGTCATGGCCCTGATGGGCCATGCATGGCCAACTTAATAACGAGACACCCTATTCACCCACTTAACCCTCCCCCTTCATTTTGAGTGACACTTAATTACAAGGGCTAGTGAACTGCTGTATCAAAAAAGGCCACTCATGCAGCAGAACCAAGACACTAGGGGGCATAAAGAGGAAGAGCTCTGGGATGCGATTCCCATCACTTACTTGTTGACAAGGCATGTCACCAGTTGCTGCTGCTGCTGTTGCACTGGCTACATGCAGCTATTAACTAATGAGACAAATAAACCAGCATTGTGTTATTGCTAGATTAAAATAGATAGAGGTATAATAAAAATACATATGTTTCATAAACATAGAAATTGTGTTTGGTAGATTGTTTGTCTGTTTTACAATGCTTCTTAATTAACTGTTATGCCGTTGGAAAGCCTGTTTATTTGGTGACCAATTTGTAAGGAACATTAATTTGTGGGAAGCACAGCTGAGTTTATGAGAATGTATGAGTGTGTGTGTGTGTATGTATGTATGTATGTATGTATGAGTAATATACATTATAGAACAATACAAATGGTCTGTTTAAACTTCAACAACAAATACATACAAATATGCAACATAAATTTGCATAAACTAATTATTATAAAAAAGGGGGAAAACACCTTTGTAATATTAATTTGCATGACTTTACAGTATAACAAGCACAGGTGTTTTAAATTAAGCATTGTTTCATTCTATTGGCTGGTTGAATGAATCCTTATCAATATGCAGACGGGCCGGTATGCCGACGAACTAAACCTAACCTTAACCCTAACCTCAGTAAAACTAACGCTGGTGAATGTTAACCTGGTGAAATGCTAACCTGCCGGCGCTGGTGAGTAGCTAACCTGCCGACGCTGGTGAGTAGCTAACCTGCCGACGCTGGTGAGTAGCTAACCTGCCGACGCTGGGGAGTAGCTAACCTGCCGACGCTGGGGAGTAGCTAACCTGACGACGCTGGTGAGTAGCTAAACTGACGACGCTGGTGAGTAGCTAACCTGTCGACGCTGGTCAATGCTAACCTGGTGAATGTTATCCTACTCGGACCAATGGACCCTTGGAACAATGAGCGGACCCCGGTTGAATATGCAAAAGTCAACCGAGAAGTCCCTATATTAAAATTGTTCTTTGATGTGGAGAAATAACTCCAGGGTGACTTTGACTTTGACTCTTTGAAAGGACGTCTACTGCACATCCAGAAAAGGAACATATTGAATGAGCCTTGAAAACACAATGGGAGCCTTTAAGGTTCTCATGGTAAATCCAAAGTTCAGTCCAAAAGAGAAAACTTGCTGTACCATCCATCCAGCACAATGTGTGCCATTTCTGGATGGAGATGTGAAAAGTGATGATGTTGACCTCAGAACAGACCGAGGGAACATTTTGCACCCCTCGTTGCGCTTGCTACAACCAGCTTGGCGCAAGGTACAATATGACTTTATTTAACTGTGCACTGTGCAGTTAACCTACTTGCAAGACTGTAATATATTAGCGAGCCTTTTTTCGCCTTCGTAAAACTATAATTAAACCTATGTATGTGTGTACTGCCAGTAAACAAACTATTTAATTTTTTTTATAGACATAAACATGTTGTTGTCTACAATAGGCTAGTCGTAATGGCAAGAAATTGGGCCTCCTCTTTCTTATTCTCTTCACAGGTCTTACCAATTATGCTAATAAGGCTCTGGTCAAACAGAGTAAGGGTGCTGAGATTGTGCATGTTGTTGGCTCATTGGAAACACTTCTACACCAGTGGGTCTCAAAGTGTGGTCCAGGTACCAACGTGGTTCCTTGTGGGGGTTCCAAACATGTCCATCTGGTTCCATATACACACTCAGAGTTAACATGTTTGAGAAGCACTGCGCTACACGAAATGCAACCGAGCCTTAATTAGTATAATTGGTAAGAAGGAAGTAAGGGATCTGTCCAATTTCTTTCCAATATCTCAGCTGTGCATAGAGCTCTGTTCTTTTCTATTCTTGCTTTTTCCTGCCATGCAAGACCAACCAGGTTTGTACAACCTGGTTTTTCTGTGCCAATTAGTCCCAAAACGGCCAAAAGATGTCCTGGTCCCGATTTCATATCAATCAATGTGGTGTGAAAGCATATTCTATTTGAAGAGCTTAAATATGGCCAGCCTTTCTGTCTCATTCTCAAATAACAAATGCATTTGAAACTAATACACAAACACACCTCCCATTTCCTTGTATTAATTAGAGCACAGTGGCTGATCAAAGAAGTGAGAATTAATTTGCACAGTAACAACTATCAAACAAATAGGACTGACCTACTGGAATAACTTGATTTTGAGAGTAATTCATTCTTTATTTCTCCTTTTGCTTGATTCTAATTACATTTGCCAGCAAGTACTAAAACCAAGTTAAAGTTCTTCACACAATTTAATCAGACATACACTAAGCACAAATGTTCTCTCCTTCTATAAAACCAAGAACATGCATGGTCAATGGCATTGGTAATATACTGTATATTGATGAGATCTGTGGAGTAAACAAAAACATTTCCGTCTGGCGGACTTATTTAATTTTCTGCTCAAAAAGTGTATTTTACAGGGAAGGTGGGTCTCCAGGGGGCCACAATATTGACCTGGTGGAGACCTGTGCTCGGAAGAGCAATGCTTCTAGTTTTGTTTATTTTTACTAAAGTCGAGCCCTCAAGTTATTGGCAGGGCGTTAGGGAGGACTCGCTAACGCTCTGGACCAGAGCAACATATCGACATTCTGACAGCCCTGGACCAAGACTCGGCGTACAGTTTGTGTAAAAGAAGATTTGAAAGATTTGTTTGCAATTTATTTACTATTATGTTTTGACAGTATCTGTGCAAGGCTTTTTGTGTACTTTGTGCGTGTGTTCATGTTTTTGGTTCCCTTCACAGTGACCGACCACTGCGACCAGTCACAGACACAAAGCATTGTCAGCCGCAGCAAGGAGATACCATCTCTGTGTTTTTTTACAGGGTTGATAACCTGCTAGGGAGATACCATCTTATTGTATTTACAGGGGAACATACTGTATATTACCTCTGCCTTGGTCATATTGATTGCTGAATCAGCGGAGGAGGAACACACATAAGATACATAGGACTACACACACACACACACACACACACACACACACACACACACACACACACACACACACACACACACACACACACACACACACACACACACACACACACACACACACACACACACACGATTTGTCAGCAGGTTTCCAGGAAATAACGAACATGGGTCTTTGTTTGATGGCGAGACCCCACTGGCCCCACAATGAGTGTGTGTGTGTGTGTGTGTGTGTGTGTGTGTGTGTGTGTGTGTGTGTGTGTGTGTGTGTGTGCGTGCGTGCGTGCGTGCGTGCGTGCGTGCGTGCGTGCGTGCGTGCGTGCGTGCGTGCGTGCGTGTGTGTGTGCGTGTGTGTGCGTGGAGGGGTTGATACAAAGGTCTCAGAGGCACTTGGGTGTACTCGTTCCACTTGCCCAAAGGTCATGCCCACTTGGCCCGAAAAGTAAAGATTGCGTTTGACATGTCCAGGTGGCCTTGACCTTAAGTGTGATAAGTGTCAGCAACAGTAATAAAGCCAAGAGGTTGAGAGACACTGTACGCCATAGAACAGACCCAAAACAGCACTGGAAAAATACAGCTCCACTTGTTTCTGTACAGTAGCTTAACGTGCGGTGACAAGTGTCAGGCACCCAGTATGTAGCTTCATGTCACTGGCTTCTGGTGAAAAGGAGTTGTAGCTTGTTACTTTGTCTGCTCTGCTAGGCTGTCGCGCATGTTCGAGTTCCGGCCTTTGAGTTCATTTCACTCCAAGACGGTGCCACGGCATTGGTCCGACATTTCATAGTTCCTACATCCCATTAGTCCGAATCTGGTGATGATAACCTGGTGAAAATACTATGCCTAAACCTAAACCTAACCCTATCCCTAACCTCAGTAAAACTATGCCTAAACCTAACCCTAAAACCTAGCCCTAAGCGAATTAGGACTAACGAGAAAGTGCAATACCTTGTAAGTGTTGCAAGGTATTGCACTTTCCTTTGAAGTACAGTCGCTTGCTTTGATGCTCCTTAGGGGGAGCCGTGATATTTCGGCGTCTCGCTCGTTACCGCGGAAGCGCCGCGCCGACTTCCTTTCGATTAAACCAATCGGTGTTAGAGCTAACGCACTGATGCCCACTGGCACCTCCGACAACGACAGAAAGGTTATTATGGGATGGTGGGGGGCTTCATAGGAAGGGATTAAGCTGGTCTTACCGCATGCCCACATGTCCACCGGCTTGCCATAGGGGTCCTTCCTCAGAACCTCAGGAGACAAGTACCCGGGGGTCCCAGCAAAGCCTGGAAAGCACGCACGCAAGCGCGCACGCAAGCGCGCACGCAAGCACGCACGCACGCACGCACGCACGCACGCACACACGCACACACACACACACACACACACACACAGAGAGAGAAACATGAGCAGGAGGTTTATCTCAAAGAGTGGCCTTCTAGTACTCCTCTCCTTCATCCTCCTCATCTCCAACACTGTCAGTGCCCACCTATTCATAATCCCACTTCAAATACTCTTTAATCTTAACATAACTAATAACTGAAAATAGCATTTCTACTAGCTCAACATATAGAGGGTGTTGTGAGCTTGTAGATTGTCTATTTTCGGTGCCAAACATATGCTTCCATTGATGACTCCTATGGAATGCAAATGACTGAATTCAGTCAAATCTACACGCACGCACACATGCACGCACTCACACGCACGTTATAGTCTCTCCAGGTTTCCACAAAGTTTTGCTTTCACAGTATAGTAGCTAAGGCTTTAAAACCTGGAGTTAAGTTTATGAGCCGTAGTTAAGAAGCTTCTTGAAAAAAGAAAGCATATGCCCTCTGCGGTGAAGTGAAGTCTACACCACAGCCAGCAAACCTCCTCCTCTCCCAGCATGCTCTTGGGGCTGAGAGTCTCAGCACTCGCTAGTAGGACAGGACAGAGTGCACAGTTTCATCGTTTCATTTCAGTTGTCGGGGAGAAACCTCTGATGTCCATATCTGAATGCCCTACGTCAGTGTTCACAACCGGTGGTCCTTGAGGGGGTTCCAGGTGGTCCCCAGCAAAATGATGAAGAGTAATTTTGGTAACCAAACGGACCCTTATAGATCTTTAACTCGGGTCCATTTGGTTTCATTCTACACTATAAAGAGTTACATTATTGCTAAACATCTGCATTACTCTATTTACCAGAAGTCTACACAATTAGGGGCCTTTTCCACCAGCAAAGAACCGGTTGGGGTTCTTTCTCCCGCCTATGGGATGAACCAGATGTGAGCTTTTCCACCGAGAACCCAGTTGGTTCCGAACCATAACAGTTGGTTGACCATGTTTGCAAGAACTAACCAAGGTTCCCAAAAAGTTGCCATCCCATAGGTGGGAGAAAGCACCCGAACCAGTTCTTTGCCGGTGGAAAAGGCCCCTTAGAGAATGTAGAAGAATTGTTATTTTGATCAACGTTTGGCTGTTATCTCTCCCACGTCAATACGGCACGGAATTGTGGACACAATCTTATCTAACGATAACAAAATATTCTACGTTTTGGGTCTGAGGGGCTAAATCTGCTGCTGCTGAATAGATAATGGACCCCGATACAAAAAAAGTTGAAAAACCGCTGTAACAGAGTAACAGCCTCAAGCCATGTTCAGACGGCGACGCTCTGTAGAGAAAACGGCGAGGTCCCGGGACATCGCTGCTGCGTTTTGCTTTTTATCCAGCGTTCATATGAAGCCGCCTCAGGGCATGAAATGATGTAGTTAGTGTCCATGTAATTTCGCTAGGTGGCGGTGACGCACGGATAGACGATTCTACTTCTACCTTGTTTACCATTCACCATGGTAACGTGGCTGCAGTAAGCTGTATGCGAGCCATGACATCACATGTGATATCTTTTCTTGCGTTTCTGTTGTTCACACGGTGACACGAGGGGAGACCGTTGTCAACTTTTCCACCCAAAAATCTGGTCTTAGTGTGTTCCGTTTTCAACCCCCGAAAATGCAGTTATCGTCTGAACGGAAGGCTTATCTGACTTTTCATTTTGCGGAATTCTCGTTCAGTCACCCGAGAGAGACTCGGAGTAGAACCGCTGCTCCTACACTTGTAAAGGAGTCAGCTTAGGTGGTTGGGGCATCTAGTACGGATGCCTCCCGATCGCCTTCCTAGGAAGGTCCTCGATGCACGTCCCACTGGGAGGAGACCCCGTGGCAGACCAAAGACCAGATGGAGGGATTATATCTCCAAACTGGCCTGGGAACGCCTCGGTATACTCCCTGAGGGGGTGGAGGAAGTTGCTCGGGATAAGGAAATCTGGAGGTCTCAGTTGGAACTGTTACCCCCGTGACTCGATTCCGGATAAGCAGTTGAAGAGGGATGGATGGATGGAATTCTCGTTGCAACGACGCCGTGTGAACGTCGCCTCAGTGTGTGAGCGTTGTGCTGCTGTACTCACCAAACCAGGCCTGCTGGTCTCCCTGCACCTCGATGGCCAGGCCAAAGTCTGCCAGCTTGACCGCTGCTCCCTTCAACTTGCTGGCCAGGAGCAGGTTCTCAGGCTTCACACACACACACACACACACACACACACACACACACACACACACACACACACACACACACACACACACACACACACACACACACACACACACGCGCGCGCTCACCCGCACAACACGTGTGTACACACACACACACACACACACACACACACACACACACACACACACACACACACACACACACACACACACACACACACATGGATGAAGAATAAGAGGAAAAGGAAAGTTAAAGGAGAATCTGATTGGCCCAATCAATCCCAGTCATCTCCAAGTAATTGCTGGGGGTCATGGTGACGGTGAGTGTGTGTGTGTGTGTGTGTGTGTGTGCGTGCGTGCGTGCGTGCGTGCGTGCGTGCGTGCGTGTGCGTGCGTGCACAAGTATGATTGATGTGTTGTGTGTAGTGGAATGATTGATGGTGTTTGTGCCCGTGCACACACAAAAGCATGTGTGTGCCAGTGCTCAAGCTTTAAGTGTGTGTGTGTGTGTGTGTGTGTGTGTGTGTGTGTGTGTGTGTGTGTGTGTGTGTGTGTGTGTGTGTGTGTGTGTGTGTGTGTGTGTGTGTGTGTGTGCGTGCGTGCATGCGTGTGTGAGAGAGAGAAAGTGAGTGTCTGGGAAGTCTGAGGCAGAGAATGGTCTGACGGTGCAGATAAGTTTTATCTCTCTTAGTTTTCCAGGAGGACGATCTGTTTCTTGGAACTCCTTTGTTTGATCTGTTGCAGAAAAAGACCATTCAAATCATTCTTATTTTATTTTTCATGTTTAACTTCGCTCATTTTTTGTTGCAAAGTCATGTACATTATGACTATAAAGGAAGTTCTCATGTTGACAGTGGGGTAGCATGTACCAGCCTATCATATCCGTATCATGGTCAGTATCATGTCAGAATCTGTCGGTATCATGGTCAGTATTATGTCAGAATCATGGTCAGTATCATGTCAGTCATGGTCAGTATTATGTCAGTATCATGGTCAGTATCATGGTTAGTATCATGGTCAGTATCATGGTTAGTATCATGGTCAGTATCATGTCAGTATCATGGTCAGTATTCTCACACAAAGAGACATTCACACGCATGCATGCATGCGCGCGCCCGCCACACACGCACGCACGCACGCACGCACGCACACACGCACACACACGCACACACGCACACACACACACACACACACACACACACACACACACACACACACACACACACACACACACACACACACACACACACACAGGGGTCAGAGAGAGAGAGAGAGAGAGAGAGAGAGAGAGAGAGAGAGAGAGAGAGAGAGAGGGAGGGAGAGGGAGAGAGGGAGGGAGGTAGGGAGAGAGGGCGAGCTAGTGAGATGTTTAGACTACCTTTACCGGCTTTACAATGCGAGAGCATGAAGCATGACGTTTTTCATGCATTCGGACGTAGGTTATTTCAATCACGTTGTCTGTAGGCTACTCTCCGCGGCTCCACCCAACTCCAATTCTGTTGAATCCCAGTTTTCGTGCCATTTGAACGGCACCATTGATGCTGGATGCGATTTCACTGGCACTCCTGAATAAACTAGTTGTAGCTACTATTTTCTACTTCTGTGGTCCAAGACACCCACCATTCAGTTTCTACAGTTCAAAATAATCTTCTGTTGATCCACTCTTATAGTTTTGAGCCACAATCACATCATTTTGCTGATTATTGCAAACGTGACATGGTTACCACTGCTTATTGTGATCTCGGCTGCATCGCTGACATGTTTATCCAATCACGGACGGAGCACACTGATACGAATTATAGGATGAATTAAGAAAAGATTGGATTGTGTGTATTTAGAGTAGCTTAAACATGTTTTTTATTTACATTAGGCCTATATGAAAAAACGAAATACAAAAATATATTTCAATGGGATTTTTTCCCTCTCTTTTTTCCCCCTCAAACTGAAACGTTTGCCACAGACATTGCCATTTTTCACCACGGACATGAATGTCTGTGTATGGACATGTTGACGTCATTGGCACAGTGCTGTCGTAGACTATTTTTAGCCTGCTCACGTTTTCAAAACCAAGTACTAATGTTACGTGTGTTTTTAATTGTACCGTATATTGGTTTGTGTAATTCTTGCACATTTTCTGTTGTTGTTGTCGCCTCTTTTAGTCTGTTGTTTTCATACTGCTTTGGTCTTGTCTTGGCCAGGTCTCACTTGAAAAATAGCGTTTTAACCTCTGCGAAACTTCCTGTTTGAATAAAGGTTATATAGCCTACATTACAGTGGACCCCGGAAAATAGATGAACTTCAGAACTAAACGATGGAACAAAAACATCAAAAGTACCGTCCTTCCGGCAAACCACTTATCACACCCGAGCTAACATTCCTTGTGGTGACACTCGTAGAGTCGATGTTTTCTCTTTGGCCCGGAGGAAACCCACTTCTCTAAATGACTAGTCTATCTTACAGCAGAATGGCCTACAAAACCACCAACGGACGGATCATTAGGTTTCCCAATAAAGCCTTTGCCTTTAAGGCAGGCTCTGCTGTCTCTCCCCGACGGCCCCTGATGAACCGCGGCGGCGCTGAAGCGGTTAAGGAGGAAACCACGGGCCCAGTTTAAAGGAGATAAATATGCCCTCTTCCCCGCGGAGAATAATTGTATTTCTTTTCGCACCGTGAATACCTCTGTAAGAGAAATCGATACACGGGGAGGAGGCCCTGATAACTATCTGTCTCTGGAATTCCTGCCTGGCTGATCGTTCCTTTGCCCACATGTGTGTAGGTGTGCAGGGGTGTCACACCAAATTCTGGGCCCTGGGTGCAAGGATTCACTGCGGATTCACTGCCCCCTGAATGTTCTTCATACCCATTTGGACTGGGAAGGCATTATTACGCATTATTTTGTGCTTTAACTATGGAAAAATAGCAGATACAAGCTCACAGCGCAGCACCGAGTGTAGATCTGATATTTTTGAAAAATCTTGAAAATTTGTGTGAGTCTGAATATTTCAAATCCTTCTAAGGGGTTTTTTTTTTAAGTGGCGCTCAAACTAACTTCTTCATGTGAAGGACCCCCAAAATGATATGTATTTGGCCACGGACCCCCATCTCAAAATATTTAGTTCCAGGGACCCCCCCAAAAGCAAAATTTGAGTTACAAATGTTCGCCTTAGAAATACATTCAAAGATTTGCACACATTTTCATGACTTTTCAAAAATGGCAGATCTACAAGCTTGCAGCGCGGCACTCGGTGCCGCGCTGTGAGCTTGTATATCTGCTATTTTTCAATATAAAGTATAAAATAATTAAGGCCCCTCCACCTTGGGCCCTGGTGACTTAGTCGCACGTTCCCCCCCCTTGTGACGCCCCTGTAGGTGTGAGATGTGAGTGTGTGTGTGTGTGTGTGTGTGTGTGTGTGTGTGTGTGTGTGTGTGTGTGTGTGTGTGTGTGTGTGTGTGTGTGTGTGTGTGTGTGTGTGTGCGTGCGTGTGTGTGTGTGTGTGTGTGTGTATGTGTGTGTGCTGGCTGGCGGTAGTCCCTTTGGTGCCCATTACAGAGCGTGCTTGTTGGGGAACTGCTGTGAGGCGATGCAGACCCCCATCGACCCAAACGTCTATCTGGAGCACCAACACCATTTCATCTGCAGAATCAGGCTGCAAGAGACTTTCTCTCTGCATTTCCCCTCTCTCTGCGTATTTCCAGTCATTCCATAATACTCTCTCTCCCTCTCTGTTCCTCTCTCCGTGTTTCTCTTTCTCCTCCCATCCTTCTCCTTTGCTCCAACTGTCCAGATTCTCTGCCCAAAGACTCATTTTAGCTGCTTTGTAGTATGATGGCATCACCTGCGGACAACAACGTATCTTTTCTATCTATAGGCACGGTGCCTACACTGCACTGGTATAAACTATACGTGTGAGAGAGTGGATTTTTAGTTGTTTTTTTAATAAAATATGTAATATGTAAAATAATCGACTTATGTCTATATTAGTCGGGGGCCTTAGGGAGACAAAATGGTAATTTTATGCTAATCAGTCTAAAAGTGACACATTTTGCACAGTTGTAGCCCAGGGCATGCTCTAATGATTTAGCTAGGGTGCCCGAGTCGGCGACCTTGGGGGGCTAAATCAAATCAAGTTGGGCTCCCATCGACTTTCTATGCACTACTACTAGGAGGTAGTACTAATAGGAGGAAAAACAAATCTGCTTTAAGTAGCATGTGAGGTGTCTAACAAGGGGTTTGCCATGATTCTGAATCCATTGCAAGCATTTGTTTTGCACAAAAAACTTTCCTTGGGCAAAAAAACTGACCCACAAAACGATGGTTTAGTGATAATAGTGATGAGTCATCACTTTTCACAGTTTTGTTGGGGCCATTTTTAGCCCAAGGTATGTTTTTTGTGCAAAACAAATGATTGCAATGGATTCAGAATCATGACAAACCCCTAGTTAGACTCCTCACTTCCTACTTAAAGCAGCCTTTTTTTTCCCTCCTGTATTATAGTGTATAGAAAGTCGATGGGAGCCCAACTTGATTTGGCCGCTGTGGCCAAATCATTAGAGCATACCCTGGGCTACATCTGTGCAAATATGGTGCTTTTAGACTGATTAGCAAAAAAAAAAAAAAAAAAAAAACCCTAAGGCCCCCGACTATATTGTCCTTGAGCAAGACACGTAACCCCTAACAACTCCTCAGGCACTGCTCCGAACTGTTATGGGTAAATGCAATTCCTGGTATGTGTATGCATGGCAAATACTAAAGTGGACACAATAATTGTTATTAGATTCAGATGTAATTAGTCAGTGTAGTTGCCATAGGCAACCAGAATATTGTTCTTGTCCACCTTTTTTCTGTAATCTTTTATTTCACCTGGAGTGAACTATTTTACTGTGCATGATATTACACGTGCATGGGAACAGGTTGAAAAGGAAGGTGGCTAGGGCAGGGGTCCTCAACAGGGGGTCCGGGACACCTAGGGGGTCCTCAGAGTTACTACAGGGGGTCCTCCAAATCTTTGTGTGATAGAAACTTTGTTTCTCCTTTTTTACAATCACCACTTGAACCCTAGCGTCCTTATTCTGAGAACTTTAGCCGAAAATAGCAGATCTACAAGCTCACAGCACCTCGCGCTGCGAGGCGTTGTGAGCCTGTAGAATGGCTATTTTCGGCAGAGAGGTTTGGTGTAGAGAGGAAAAAGAGCAGACTAAGTACAGAGTGAAAGGTCAAGTTTATATTGATTCAAGTGGTTAAATATCTGAAAACACAATTGACATGAATCCAAAATACACTGATGATCGTGCTGTCAAACAATGAAACTATATGGAATCTATGAACAGGTTGTGGGGGTCCCTGCTTCATCTCTCTCTCAACTAAGGGGTCCTTGGCCTGAAAACGTTGAAGACCCCTGGGCTAGGGCAAACCACCTTCCTTCCCAACCTGTTCCCATGCGTGCCTCTTCCTCTTTCTCTCTGTAAACATTCCTCTTCCTCTTTTCCTCTTGTGCACCTTCACTCCAATCCATTTCTCCTTCATCCCTCTACAGTGTGTCCTTGTGCTGTAGTTGAGATCCAGAAATGTCTTTCCTCCGTTGGAAAAAACCCTCTTCTCTCCTCTGTTTTTCTCCTCGGAATCATTGATCCGCTGGGACTGGTCCATTACTCCGTCTGAGCAAAGGGGATGGGGGTTGGTGGAGAGGGTGAGAGGGAATGAACAGGAGAGGCAGGGTGGTGGTGGTGAGCGAGACAGAGACAAATGGAGGGTAGAGGGAATGAAAGAGAGACAGACAGACAGACAGACAGACAGACAGACAGACAGGGAGGGAGACACACACACACACACACACACACACACACACACACACACACACACACACACACACACACACACACACACACACACACACACACACACACACACACACACACACACACACACACACAGGGAGACAGACAGAGACAGGGTGGCAGAGAGAGAGAGAGAGAGAGAGAGAGAGAGAGAGAGAGAGAGAGAGAGAGAGAGAGAGAGAGAGACAGACAGACAGACAGACAGACAGACAGACAGACAGACAGACAGACAGACAGACAGACAGACAGACAGAAATACAGAGACAGGGAGGCAGAGAGAGAGAGAGAGAGAGAGAGAGAGAGAGAGAGAGAGAGAGAGAGAGAGAGAGAGAGAATGCAGGGGGATATACACTAGGACAGTGGAAAGAGAAACCCTAGATAAGGGGTCTTCAACAGGGGGTCCAGGACCCCTAGGGGGTCCTCAGAGTTACTACGGGGGGGCCACCAAATCTTTGTGATAGGATCATTAACTGAACCCTCGCATCCCTATTCTGAGGAGAACTTTAGCCAAAAAATAGCAGATCTACAAGCTCTCAACGCCTCACACTGCAAGGCGTTGAGAGCTTGTAGATCGGCAATTTTTGGCAAATAGGTTTGGTGTAGAGGTAAAAACGAGCAGACCAAGTACATAGTGAAAGGTCAAGTTAACTAAAAACATTAATCCAACAGACTGATGACAGTGCAAACAAGTCTATGAATCTATCTGTGAAATAGATGAAAATCTGCATCACACGTTTATACAGTATGTAGAGGGGGTCCCTGCTTCATCTCGTTCTCAGCTATAAGGGGTCCCTGGCCTGAAAACGTTGAAGACCCCTGCCCTAGATGGATGGAGAAAAATGAGAGACAGAAAGTGAGAGAAATGTGAGAGATTAGGATTAATGGTGTGTGAATGCCAGAGAACAGAGGGCCCTTTGAACAGGTAAAGAAATAAACACATTTACAGTAAATTTCAATTACCAATGGAGCCACTCAAATAATGTATTATGTGTATCCTTTTCATGCAGCAGGGTGTCCAGTGGAAGAGGGTGGGCTGAGGCCTGGAGGCATCTCACAGCATTAATCCTGTGTTCATTTAACTCCGGGCCCTATTATGATCCAGGTCTTATGCCTTATGCCTTAACTTCTTTGCCTTTTTTTACTATTTTGTTTTTGTTTTTTAAATATTTCAAATTGCTGATCTGCAAGTTCACAACGTGCAGATGTAGATCAGCATTTGAAGTATTTAAAAATGTTTTTCAAAATAGTGAAAAAAAGGTAAAGAAGTTAAGGCATAAGTCATAAGACCTGGATCATAATAGGGCCCTCATGAGAGTTAAAGGATTGACCCAAATGGTCTGGTTTTGTCAGTGTTGAGACGGTGTCAGGCCTGTCTTGACAGCGCTAATTCCTCAGGATACAGTGCCATATTCAATCTACCGGTATGGCTGGTGACTGAACGTGTGTGTGTTTGTGCATGCGTGCGTGCGTGCGTGCGTGTGTGTGGACATGGGCCACATCACTCCCTGGACCCCTGCGTTTTTCATACTAGGCAAACACCTGTGTGGAACATAGCACTGTGATAGCCATCACACATCACACGCACAACGCCAATGGACAATATTCAAATGCATTAATTTCGTCATTCAGAAACTCTTCTTTCTAGCTGGTCAAGCTGAGAAGTCTGCAATCTCCGCAGTCAAGAGCAACGTCTTGTGCGCTTATGTTTTCAAATTGCTCTAGCGCACAGCTCAACATTTACAAAACTGCTATAACTATGAGAAAGAAAGATTTGCCTGTGTGACCAGTATTTGGAGGCAATTCCGAGAAGCGCTCTTCAAGGAGAGACATTTCTCATGATCACAACTAGCCGCTCTTTGTTGGATATACTGTATCAGGTGCTGACACACCCTCTACAGGAAGGTACAGAGCACATGTTCTAACCCAGTGGTTCTCAAACTCTGTGTTACTTTAGGAAGGTCAAAATAGACCTTTACAAGTCTGTAACTCTGACAGTATACAAATGGACCCATTTGTATACTGTCAGAGATAAGGGAAGACCTTGGAATTTAAAAGTTTGTGGACCACTGTTCTAACCAGTGTGTAGAAGCCAGTGTCCCTTTCTTTGCTTGGGAATGCTGAGGGTGTTCAACCGGTGTGATTCTAACAAACTATATATAATATTAGTTTTCCCCTTTCTTTCCCTGTGTGCTGGCTGACAGTAGAGTACTCTTTGTACAGCTCCAGTTGCCTTTTTGGCCTGTGTTGTGACTCTGCAGCAGTGTTGAGTTATACCTTGGAAAAGAAGAAGGGCGGGTGCCGTACTGCATAGGCGTTCCCTGTCAACCCCTTCTTTTGTGTTGGTGACAAGCAAGCGAGTGAACAGGCCTGCTGCCGCTGCTGAAACCACATTTTATTTGTGCTTGTGTTTTGACATTTAGCTGACATTCTCATCTGAGTGATTTACAATGAGTGAGCCAGAAACTCTTCACTGTCAAGGACACGTTGACAGGACACAAACAGCAGTTCAAGCTGATGGGCGTCCACACCTGGCTGTAATTATGAGCAAAGCTTTAACCTTTCAGCTACTCCTGCGGGACAGTGTCTGTGGCTCTTTGCTCCAAAGGCATGTGCACACAAAGACATTAAAAAAGGGGGCTTGAGCCCCTGCCCCTTTTACTCGTCTGTAAAAAGTGCTCTCCAGACCATGAATGCAGTTTTTACTATGGTGAAAGAAATGCAAATGCCCTCTTTCCATGCCATACCTGAAGGCAGCATTCAAGAGAATTGCCTTGTCCAAACTCTCCTGAGCTTGAATGCTTCATCTATGTCGAAAGAATTGCCCTCTCTGTTTAGAAATCCATGCCGTTACGCCACATCTCCAGTATTGACTTGACTATGGTTAGTTCGGTGTGGTATCAAGTGCCGAAAATAGCTGACCTCCAAGCTCACAACCCGTCGCAGTGCGACGTGTTGTGAGCTTGGACGTCTGCTATTTTCAATATGTTCGCCAAAAGGCCCTTTTAGAAATTGCAGCTCCTGCTTCTCTAACATTCTCTGCACATCCCTGTTGCTCCATCTCACTTTTGCAGCTCTGTGCCAAGCCCAAACATTTTCATTCTGGGTGGAATAGTTTGATGCATGGCGTGAGAGGGGTGGGTTCAGATGGTGACTACATTGCAAACGGTAAAAGAACATTTTAGCATGTAGCTGAGGAGAGGTTATTAATCTTATCAACGCTGACTTCATTTTTCACTTACCTTCATTAAGTCTTTCCTGATACTTTTCAAAGTGATTAAATCAGGGATGTATTAGCAGTCACCTTGTACCACAACTTCCACATATTTCTTGCAGAGGGCACACAACAGTGGTGGGAATCAGCAGGACTCGTTGACCCTGCCAAGAAATCTGTTATTGTGCAGTGACAACACATTTTTAGAAATCGCTGTCTGCTTGCCATATTCCGGGTTGCAGTTTTTGCTGGGAAGAACTTTGCAGTAGGCGAGTGTGAGTCATGGAGTGTTTAAAGATGTCATAAGCATGTCATATAGGCATAATGAGAAAGTTTTCATATGATATTGAACAGACCGTCTGAACTTAATCAATTTCATACTGATACTGTATACTTTATCATTATGACAGTACAGCTCAGGATGATATTGACTGTTATTGGCTCATATATTTCTTAGCGAGACTCCCACAGAGAATGCTTGGGTCAATTCATAGTTGAAATCCATTCAGAGACTTGGGGAGTTTGTTTTAGTGTACGTGCACTGCAAGAGAAGCAGGTTTGTTTGACGTTGTAATGTTGGAACTGTAGCCTGTTTGCTTGCGTAGTGCAATGACTCTGAATCTGATTATGAAAGGAAGGTAAAAGTAATTGTGGATAAATCTCACAGAAGCAATGAAATCCCCTTTAACTCTTTCTGTGCCCTGGGCCAAAATGGCTCCCAAGGTAGATGTGCCAGGATTTTGTATGTTTTTCTTTACTATGCAATGAAAAAAAAATGTTTTTTTTATAAAAGAAACAGACACAGTTGTTGTGATTCAGTGGCAAAAATAATTTTGTCAATCAGACACATGGTTCCAGAGATAGAGCTGTTTGAATAAAAAAAAGTGTCCATCCACTAGAATGAACACACATTTTCTCAATCAGCTAAACGAGGGAGCCAACACACAAACAGAGAAAAGCATCTCTCTGATCTCAGGTCATTTTGACATCTTAAAAAAAAAAAAAGAAAAAATGAAAAAAAGATTTTTTTTTCTTTCATACAAAAAACACAAAAGACGTCAAAGACGTCATTGGCACCCAGGGCTTTTGAAAAAAGACGAGACGTCATTGGCACTGAATGAGTAAGGAAAGTACCTGTACCACAGGCGGCCCTGATGAAAGCCATACCAGGCAGAAACATGTTGGTTGGTTTCTACTTTGAACTGAACAGAGCTGCCTTGTAAGTTCCCCACCTCATCTTTGCACTTTTTTGATACCTCTATAGCGGAATGGAACTAGATCTTTTGTCCTACGTTACTATACCCTCTCCAAAGAGCTCCTGGCTGTTTACAGTTTACTATATCACTCACAGAATCACTCAGTGCCTCTACACCTTTTTATCTACCTGTTAACTACTACTTGCTGTATACATTTTATGTTTCAGGTCCAATCAGCAGAATCAGAATCTTAAAATAGTTGGCAGCCACCTACACTTTTAAATAGCCTATTTGGAGGAACCATTTTCTGCATCTATGACTTTTATTGCAGTGTTTGTGTAGACATAGTAAGTGATCATTATGGATCTAATCACAAGCCAAACATTGTGCTTAATCAAACCACTTACTTTGAATGTTCGAAAGTAGTAACTCAGTGACTTTGCATTTCAGCCAAACTGACATTTGAAACATTGCACACTCAGATTTACAACAGCCATTTGGCAGCATTCCAAAACCACACCATCAGGCGCTCTTGATAGCATTTCCATTTTACAGTGCTGACACACAACTCACTATAAGTGGCTAATGATGACTATGGAATCTATTTAGGGTGCAGTGAATGACTCGGACACCTTTGGCAACTTTTGTTAGAGACACTTTTCCATTTCCAGTGAGGAGAACAGATACAGCTGTCATGGGGAGAGAATATGGCTAAGATTAATACAACATTTATATATAGACCCGGGTGTGATACTCAAATTGGGTTGGGGTCACTGGTATTTCATAAGAGGGCCACTTCAACATTCAAGTACTACAGTACAAGAGGTGTGTGCCAGTTTTGTGTGAATATCTAGACGAGGGGTGGGCAACTTTGATGAAGGAGAAGGCCACTATATTTCCACAGTCACTCCAGTGGGCCACATTGCATATTGTTACTGTCATCTCCAGTAAGAGTAGCAAAAGTAGCCGATCTACAAGCTCAAAACACGTCGCGGATCTGCTATTGTTGCTACTTTTGAATTCAAATCCTGAATTATCTTTTATTATTTTTTTAATTAGAATCCTGAAATGTAACATTTTTAAATGCATTTAGTTATACTTATGTTAACTTTATGAACTTAAATACAAATTCACATTTTAATAGTCATTCAAATACTAATCTCTCGAGACAGCCTCAGAGTCGCTGGAAGAGAGACAGATAATATACTGTATCTAGTTCTCCGATATTAACCTGCGGGCCGCCAGTGGCCCATGTATGATCTAGACTGTATAATGTATGTATTTTCTTTTGTATGTTTGTTTAAAATCCAGGTGCTGCCTGTACACTGGAATGCCACCACCGGTGATTGGTTTATTGCTGCCCAGAAAGATAGATAAATCTGAGGGCATGGTCACCTACTGAAAGATAGATAAATCAGAGGACATGGTCACCTATGTACTGAAAGATAGATAAATCAGAAATGTTTGTCGCAGATGTATGCTTTGGACAGCTCTGGGATGGAGTGAAGTAATTCTTTCAAAAAAAGTGTCCAGTCATATAAAATTGTCCCTGTGCCTCTCTGAATTTAGTTTTTCCATTTGCAAGATACCGTTCTGTTCATATCAGCTGCAAACAGCTGGACAGTCTCATAGCTTGCCTTGAAATCTGCAAAACACTGATCAAATGTCTTCAATAGGTTTTCAATAGTAGACATGTATTAATCACCAACAGGCCTATACTATGTCCTTCTCCACAAGTTATCTGCATTCTGTGAAATAGGTTTTCTTTTGTAGAAAGTTGTTTACGGCTGTCTCTGTTTTGTGGATAAATAATTGAATTCTTTCATAAGCTGCTGTGATGAGCTGACCAGGTTCAAGACTATCCAAAATGTATGGGATAGGTACACTGGAGGAACAGCAGGGTGTACTTATAATTTATGTATTTACTTTAAAAAAAGAAATGTCTAGGGGACATAAAAAAAGAAAGAATGTATTTATTTTACAGCTTAGTTTCTTCTGTTCCTGGCCAAACCTTAACAGCTGTATCGTTTCTCTTTTACTTTGATTTTAAGTTGTTTTCTTCTTATTTCAAGTTGATGACTCATTCAAATGGAATGGTTTTGAAATGTCCTACTTGCCTGATGTCCCCGGTGCTGATTCCACAGTTTTTCTATATTCTGGATGTGGAGCACAGCCAGAAATATATCAGAAATTCACATTAGCTTATCATTGCTCGTAATCATTCAGATTCTGATTTAGATTACTTTATTTATACCAACAGCCAATTCATGTTTCAGCATACCCAGTCTCCAAACATTACACACGAGACAGACTCTTGTACAGTTATATTTCAAAGGCAACAGATCAACAGGTCATCACACAGAAACAACAGCCAGCAGCAGACAAAAAAGCAAGAAGGAAAATACAGATTTAGAATAACACGTAAAATAAACATTAATAGTTCATGTAAATAACTGAGACCAAGGAATGCGAAGGTCATTTACAAATTATGTCAGCCTTTAATAGCCTGATAGTGAAAGGAATAAAGACTTAGGGGTCTATTTTGCCAATTAGTGTTTAGGAGATGCTATTTCCTAAATTTGGGGGTTTAGTATTTAGGAATGGGTGTTCCCACATAGAAGTTGATATTTTGGGCACCTGCTAAATCCCTAAAAACACCTGCGCTACCCATTACATTATGCAATGCATAGGTGTGGTTTGGGCGTTACAACAATCAAACCAATCACCATGCCAGATGCCATTGCCTTTAAGAGATTGTGGATTTAGGTTCCCCTAAATCCTCAGTCCTTTCCCTCTCAATCCTTTCCCTCTCTAAGCATGAAAGGGCAGCGTTGCCTTGAAATAAAATTATATTGATACAGAGAATTGTCACTCACACATAGCTGGTTGTTGAGAACTTTAAATTACAGCAATCTGCTTGTGTTCTGGATTAATTCAATGAAATGTCAGCTTGATGCGCTGCTGTCTCCATAAATGTGTCCAAAATAACAGATGTATAAGCTGTCAACACGCCACGACGTAGTGCATTGATGCTGCAGCTTGTACATCTGTTTTTTTAAACAAAGAAAAACAGCAGATTGATTGAAAATCCTGAAAACTAGAGAGAAAAAAGAAAATGTGGAATATTTTAACAACACAAAACTTTTATGGAGGTCTGTGGCACAAAATATGTTTGGATGGGAGACCATGGCTAAATACAAAAAGTTTGAGAACCACTCAAATGAATGATTCTGAGGAAAAATGTATTGAGAAAAGAGCAATGTACTGAGAACACTGTGCGGATCGGGAGACATGGGAGAGGTCTAACACCTAATGGAAGGTAGCCTCGCGTAGCCAGGCTTCACTCATCTGCGAAGAGAAAAGCCTGGTGACAATATCAGGCAGAGACCGTTCAACTTCCGCCATGAGAATTTCACCGGAGGACTGCAATGCATGATGTAACTTCCGTTAAACGTAGCACTTCCGGCACTTCCGCTAGAACCAACCGGAAGGCATAATATCCACAGGGTAAATGGAAGGAGGAATTGAATAGTGTTGCAAATTACCTCCTGCCAAGGTGGAATAATTGGAACACGCTGTGTCAGCTGTTTCCCCAAACAAGATTAACTTCAATCTTTGCGATAACCCGACCCTCTCCCTTGTGTCGCTTTGAGATCCCAGTGTCTGGTATGGAATAGAAAAAAAAAAAAAGAAAAAAGAAAAGAAAAAGTTTCTGGATTAACATTCAAGGCCAGTTCTATTCATAACATTGCAGGGCATTAATGCAGCTCTGCTCGAATACATTATGGACACACATACACGCACGCACGCACGCACGCACGCACGCACACACACACACACACACACACACACACACACACACACACACACACACACACACACACACACACACACACACACACACACAAACACACACACACACAGGTGTTTGGTGGTCCATGTAATCAGGTAGGAATGCTGATTAGATATACTGTAGGTACAGATGGTTACTTAGCCTTTAATATATATATATATATATATATATATATATATATATATATATATATATATATATATATATATACATACCGGTATATCCTGCTTGATTAAATGCAGTACTTTACACAGTGGCCTTTCTGTTCTGCTTCACTGTCATTAGTGTCAAGGCCAAAGAGGAAGCTTATTAGAGATAAATAGAAGATACATGGGTGCACGGTTATGACGGGGTTCTAAGGGTACCTTCTACAGGGATTTAGTGCTTTCACACTAAATTAAAATGTGTGTGTACAGGGCAACATACAGGGCAACTAATCGGGGGTTGTCTTTTTATTTGTATTTATTTATTTATTAATCATTTTAAAGTGCATGCTCCTCTCTGTGTTGTTACTACGAAAAGCTCCACCGGCTGTCTTTCACGTGGGGATGAAGGCCACGCTTCAGAGCCCGGATACTTTTTTACACCAAGTGTGAAGTGAGGGTTGCTATTTATATGAGTTAATGTTATCAAGCACCCCACTAGCCAATCACAACACATCCTGCAAAGCTTAATTGGCCAATGGGACCCTAGCGTAAAACTAAATTTGTGGCAGACATTTTTTTAATGTCAGACAACAAACTTTGTGATATTTGTGCCAGGATGTTAGCTTGGATTCTCCATCGATGATGTCACGGGACGATGGGTTTCTGAGCTGCCCACAGCCCTCCTATGAGACACAAACCAAGTAGGAAAAAATTATGCTATTTTACATCAGTGAGGACTAATTATATGAAGATAGGTTGAAAAGTGGTGAAGTTGTCCTTTAAGCATTTACATTTTTGAATGTGTTTTCCCTTTGGGCTCTGACCAGACAAAGCTCAAATATATCCTAATAGCTACAAAGATCTGTGAGTCTTTCATTGGGACAATTCTAAATTATTTGAGCCTTGACATTTTAGGTAAAGGAGAGAATGGTCTTGTTAAAATTCAAAAGACATGTTTTCCATTAAAAATCACATCAAATTACATCGTACACAAACTATTAACTTGAATTTCCCTCCAAAATGAAATATTCACCAAAAAAGAAAAGAAAAACAGGACAGGACCGGAAAGGACGCTTTATGAAATGATTGATAGCTCAAAAGGTTGAATGATTGAACTTCACCATTTCAGACAGGGTTTTGTCATTTCACGTTATCTCTAACCGCCACAAGGCCTGATCTTTAAGACAGCTATTGGATAGAGTATGAGACATTCTTCTTCTTCATAAATAGTGAGGAGTTATTTTGTGTTGTACCTGGCTGGTGTGTTTGAGTAATTCTTATCATCTTCCATGCACATTTTATGGCTGGTGCTAATAATCCTGTGCTATTTTCTTTTTAGTATTAAGAAGTCGATACTGTCTACCATTGTGATAACAGCCTCCTAGAGATCAATTTAACGTAAGGTTCAATTAGCATTTTGTGAAAAAAAAAGAAGCTAGCTTAACACCACAAACACCAACCCCAAACTATTAACTTGATTTTCCTTTTAATTAAAATATCATAAAAAAACAAACAGAAAACAGCACCTGTACTTGAAATGATTGATAGCTCAAAAGGTTGAATGATTGAACTTTAAGATTTCAAACAGGGCAGGGGTTGTCATTTCTCCTTATCTCTGACTGTCACAGGGCCTGATCTTTAAGACTGCTATTGGATTGCTGCCACAGCCCTAGATGTTTTCAGAGGATTGGTCTGAGACTTTCTCAGCCATCTGATGGTCAATTATGTTCTGGTGGGATTGGTACAACAAATCAATTTAGAAAGGCTTCCTGGCTCAGAGATGACAATGACTATGAATGACAATGATGGATTATTGTGATGTGCCAGATGAAACACGCATGCACACATACACACACGCACGCACGCACGCACACACACACGCGCGCGCGCACACAAACACATGCACACAGGCAGACTTAAGACATTGCCGTGTGCACACAGTGATTTTATTAATTGAGTATACAGTATTTTGTACTAGGCTACTGACAGTGGTAGTTTCCAGCTCTTGATTTAAAAGGAGTTTAAGGTCAGACGCTAACAATAAGAAAACCAGAGTTATCTGATCATGAAATACTTCAGTAGTCTTTACCCCTCTTATGTCTGTCTAGCCTTGTGCTTAAATTAACAGATTCCAGATTTGTCAGCTTTTCATCATCTACAAGTGTAACAAGTAACTGTAAGTAACTTGGGGCCCTATTTTCGTCCATGCCTCTTTTTCCACTTTTTACTATTTTGAAAAACATTTTTTAAATATTTCAAATAGCTGATCTACAAGCTCACAACATTTCGACGCTGATTAGCTATTTGGAGTTTTTTTTTTAATTGTAAAAAAAGGGCATGGACGAAAATATAGCTTTTGTTGTTGTCTTGTTGCCTAGAATTAGCAAAGGAGGTAACCTGATTAATTTGTTGCCTATCCTGAATGTTTGAAAATGTGGAAATGCAATGGCGTGGAGAGGTGGAGAGGGTCTTGAGCTTGATATGGCCCTGCACCAATGTACTGTCAGACCTGCCAACCCTGGCAAATTTTTTTGAGTACTCCTGCGCGGGCACGAAGTGCCCGCGCGGCGCCCGCAGCGCCCGCGCAGCGCCCGCGGTGCAATTTTTGTTGTTTTCCCGCACAAAACAGCGTATATTTTGGGGGGTTCCATGCACCTTTTTGGGTGGGACCTTTACAGTTATGTTAACAAAATTTCACACCAGAAATGTAGCACATTGCATGTCTTGTCTTGACTTACACTAATAGGAGGAGGCAAGATGTTAGAACAACCTTTTAAATAAAAATGCCATTTGGTCTGGAGAAAAAGTAGGCTAGTATTACCAGGCAATACAGTAATGTTGCTTTGGCAATATTGTTGACAAATCTTTAATAAAATATACTAACTGCACTTGCTCAGAGTTAGTTAACAATAGACTAGCAAAACAGTCTCACCAGTGACTTAATGAATGAACATACATCAACATAATCATGTTATTCAAATAGCAAAATAGCTTTAGATTGTCAGGTAGGCTATTTACCTTTAAATATTTACCTGTGTCTTTGTTAAACATTGATTGAGCAGCCTAAATAAAACCACCTTTCTGAGCATGATTTGCATGAAGTTGAAAGTATTCAACTCATGTAGGTTTCTATTGCATTCATTAATTGATATATAGGCCTACATTGTGTATAGATCACATACCATCTAGTCTGTATATTCATTCATAGAGGATACAGGCTACTCATTGTTAACAAACCATTAATGTCTTCATATATTCACAGGTGATAAATAACTTGTTCACCTTTAATGTTTTTTAAGGGTGGACTTTCAAATAGTGGAGAATACATGGTTATTTAACAATGAATAGCCGATCTAGTATCTACAAGCTCACTACGCGTCGCACGCAACGTGCTGTGAGCTTGTAGATCGGCTAGTCTTGTCAGTTGTCATCATCATCCCAGCTGCTACCAGCGTGAAAGCGCAAACGTCGCGTCCGTCAGCAACACCATGAATGAAGTACAAGCCGAGCGAATTGGACATTGCGCTACGTGGTTAGCAGCTAGCTGCTAGGCTAGTGAAGAAAGTGAAACGGCAAGCGGCAGCTGCAGTCACTGGTACAGAGTTTAGGAGACTGCACATTTGCAGGGAAGGATTGCACTGCATTTCGATCACTTTGCATTCGTTTTTTCCTCTCTTGTAAAGTGCAACCACAATCGTGAGTAGTTTTGCTGCTGCGCTAACTTTAGCTCCGTCTGTCTCGAAGGCTAGTAGGCTACTAGCATTCTGATCCTGGATCAGCCTGCCACTGCTGTCGTAGACTCTGCTTTCAGTGGGCGTATCCACGACGTCACCACAGTCGCTTGAAATGCACACAGCCGGGCCAAATGAACGCTCATGGAACCGTTATAGGAACCGGTCATGAAAATATGATGGAACCGGCTCCGGTTCCTCAATTTGCGTAGCAATGAGGGGAAATAGCGTACCTGCGTATTGACACTTAAAATGCGTACTTAGTACGCAAAATGCGTACGGGTTGGCAGGTCTGTACTGTATACGTGGAAGCACTAAAGAAAGATGCCGCCAGTGTATGGATGATCGAGATGACTGGAGCGCTCATCCAAGGACGACCTATAGATGATGAGTATGTACACCCTTTTTTTTCAACAGTCACTCTACCTACCCTGTAATAGGAATGTCATACTGTAGGTCAATCCCAGAAACATCTATTCTTGAGCAACTGACCATGGGCTCATGTTGGACCTGATGCTGCTCCTGACCGTGTGCTATGTTTTTGTATGTCACGAAGATCTAAAGTATCTATCAATCTTTATGTCTGTCTGGATAGATGGAAATATTTTATAATATAAATTGTCTCCCTGTTCTTCATTTAGATCCTCTGTGTAGGTTAGACACAACCTTTGACACAATCAAAAATCTGGGTTTGACCCAGATTTTCACCTGAAGGTCAAATGTGTATGTATTTTGACCTTCAGATCAAAATACATATTACAAGGTCAATACTTCTCCCTGAGAAACCCATAAGTGGTTTTAAAAAAATCTGCTCTTGTGCAGGAGACCGGGTTCAAATCGGGGATAGAACAACTATTTTGTGGGAAGCTTTAAGTTCTAGATTTGGCCATGAATAAAAACAAATAGATAAATTGGCCTACAAAGGCGAACAAACACAAATTTATAATCACTGCCAATAAAAAGAGTTCTATTCTTGATTAGAGAGATTGGACCCAGGGGCATTCGAACATGGCTTGAGCTCTTCAGTCTACTGTCAAACTTGTATTTCTTCACCCTGTCATTTATTCTTCTTTTTCAAACCAGTTTTTGACACATACTTCAGACTTTCCTGTATTACTACCGGCAAGACATATTAATCTTGAGGAACAATGATCGTTTCATTTGAAATGTATAGATTTTGGCTGCCTCGTCTGTCTCCACTGTTTTGAAGAAAGTGGTCAGGGGAGATTGGTGGCCAGCTGAGATTAAGGTAGCAATCATTCATGTCTTGACATCTGCTTTTTTCCACTAGTTTTTCCTTTAAGCTAAGGTTGTACCCGTAGTGACAAATGGCTTCCGCCACTGTTGATTGCACCGCAGGAAATGCCACTGACCACCTTGTTCAAAAAGCCATCCACGGGGAAAATAATGCCAGGTTGTCCTGGGCAATTGTTGCACAATGTGGAAATGGGCTGTGCGTTGTATCCGTGTGTTGTATGTAGAATGGAATACAACCACCCTAAGGACTATGAGAGGCATCTAGACCTACTGCGTATACAGTATAAACAGAGCTGCTACCTTTAAATGTGAGGCTTTTTTACTTTCCTTCATTTGTATGCTATTGAAATTGTATAGAGAAAAAATAAATGCTGATATTTGTTCCAAAAAGCTTCATACCATGCCTGTATATACACCAGTAAGACTCCCTAATTGGGAGATAAGCGACCGTTGGTCACTTATCTCCACAAATAGGCCAAAAGTTTGTTTTACCAATTATTACACTCTATGTGAACATTTACATCAACAAATCCCAAGTACTGGTTTTTAGGGGTGCTGAGTGTGGCGCAGCAGCGTGTCATGCATTTTCTGCAGGGCCTTGTCAATGGCTTTGTGTTCTTGCTGCTTTCATGCCCATATATGGAGATCCCTAACATAATCCCTTTTATGCCCATATATGGAGATCCCTAACAGCATCCCTTTTATGCCCATATATGGAGATCACTAACAGCTAACAGAATCCCTTTTATGCCCATATATGGAGATCCCTAACAGAATCCCTTTTATGCCCATATATGGAGATCCCTAACAGAATCCCTTTTATGCCCATATATGGAGATCCCTAACAGAATCCCTTTTATGCCCAGTTGGTTGCTAGGGTAAAAAAACATGGTTGCTATGGTAAACAGTTGGTTGCTAGGGTAAACAGTTGGTTGCTAGGGTAAAACCATGGTTGCTAAGGTGGTTGCTAACGTACACTAACAGACCAGCAACAACAGACTGTTGCCACAGCAACGTACACAAAGGTTTGTGTACACATGTGGTGTGATGTCATACTGAAGATATATGACATCACACCGTACACAAACAAAGGTGTGACGTGTGACGGACGGACGGCCGGTGGAGGTTTTCATAGTAAACTGCTCCCTGACGGTCGCAATAACATAGCTCGTTTACACAATGCTGTACCCCCTCCAACTGTTGATGAATGTTCCCCATCATCAACAGTGTTTATTATGTTTTGAAACTTGCTTTGGCAATGTAAACGTATGTTTTCTCATGCCAATAAAGCTACTTTGAATTGAAATTGTATCCATAATATGTATGGGTCTGGGAAAGACTTTTAGATGTGAGGGTGGACTTGTGGTGTAAGACATGTTCTCTATATGAGGAAGGCCATGTTATAAAGCCCGTCACCTGCGGCCGTAAAGCGTTGTTTCACCTGGAAATCTCCCTTACATCCAATGTTATACAATTAACTGAAGATTTGTTGGCATGAAAGGCTGTGTAGCCAGCCTTTCAAATGTGATCAATGAAAGGCTTGTCCCCATTCTTGGGGTGTCTAAGTTTAACTTTGTTTAAGCTGCAGAAATATATCAATGTCTATCTGGAAACATTACATATTTAATTTTTTTCCGAGTAAACCAATTAACTCATTGACTGCCAACATTGTTTTTCGGTCGCCACGCTTTCCAAGGGTCTTTCATTAACCTTTGAAAAATCGCGTGTCCCCCCGATTTGCTCGCGGGAGCCCTCAAAAGATGTGTCCTGGAATTGGAATATAATCTTGTGTCCACTCGCGACGATCCACTTCAAAGATAGCCGAGACCCTTTCCCCATACACAATTTATTGGAAGAATATATGGTTGTTTTTTTTCTAACTAACCCATGTGACACTACAGCTGTGGGTACCAGTAGGACCCACGGGACCCCTGGTTATTCTATGGTGTGTTTAAGGGTTAGGCTAGGGCTCCACCAAAATGACGGCGTCGTGCCGGCGTCGGACGGCATCAAAAAATGAACCGGGGCGAATTTGAGCGTCCGACGCCGACGTTGACGGCGGCAGTGGAGCACCCTTCATTGATTAGAACGGGAGCGTTCCCAGCGTTGACGTTGACGCGACGCTCGACGCGCCCGGTGGAGCCGGGGGGTTAGCAAGTCCTGTAGGACACTGGCTCATTAGGCCTACATGTACTGTGTGTATGTGGGTCTGTTTGTAAATCTTTGCGTGTGTCCATTGGTGTGTGTGTCTTGGTGTGAAACATGCCCAGCTGTTGAGGCCAGAGGAACAGATGGGTCGAGTCAGTGAGGATCCAGTGAATACACACACGCATGCATGCAAGCACGCGCACACACACACACACGTACGCATGCACACACACACACACACACACACACACACACACACACACACACACACACACACACACACACATAGTGGTGACAAGCCACAATTCTTATTAAGTGTACAGTATTATCTTTTGAATTATCTCATTCTTTACAGAGAGTGATGTAAAACAACTCTCTATTATCTTCCTAGTAAGCTATTTAAAATAATCTCTCTCTCTCTCTCTCTCGCCCTGTCTCTTGTCTATGATGGCTTTCCTCTCTTAAACATGTAATTACTGGGGCAGATAATTTGCGACGGGACTGAATGAAGCTCCGTCCTGCAAAGGATTTGATTATAGGAGTGTTGAATGGTGAAACATTGTAACGTGTGATGTGTTATAATCACACAAGACATCATCCCAAGTGTGTTTTTAAAGAAAACAAGAGCCCTGTAATTACATGAAGATGTAATGAATGCTCAGGACTATACTGTGTGTTCCCCTCTCTTTTCCTTCAGTTCAAATTTAAACCTGTACAATGCTTATCCTAAAATGAGCATTGATACGACTCTGGCCATGATACTGGCCTGATACCAGCGGTGCAAAGTAACTAAGTACATTTACTTAAGTACTGTACTTAAGTACAGTTTTGAGGTATTTGTACTTTACTTGAGTAGTTCCAGTTTTCAGTACTTTTACTTCTACTCCACTACAACTCAGAGGCAAATATTGTACTTTCACTCCACTACAATTATTTGAAAAACTTATATAAATGATTATATTATAAAACATACATTAATCCACTTTAGCCCTATTTTATACCTAGGCTATTTTCAATATTTTGTACTTTTACTTTTGGTACTTTAAGTATATTTTGATCCCAATACTTTTGTACATTTACTCAAGTACATTTTGAATTACAGACTTCTACTTGTAAGGGTGCCCTCACACCAAAATACCTAGAGTGGAATCCGCCAATGCATTTCAATGAGAATGGAGCGTTTTTTTTGCAGAAATCCTCTACTGGCAAAAAAACTTGTATTTTGGTACCAAAGTACCTATGAGAGTGGAATCCGCGTTCCGCCAATGCATTTCAATGAGAGTGAAGCGGTTTCATGCCAGCAGAGGATTTCTGCAAAAACACTCCCTTCTCATTGAAATGCATTGGCGGAACGTGTATTCCACTCTCATAGGTATTTTGGTGTGAGGGCATCCTAACAGAGTATTTCTATATTGCAGTATTGATACTTTTACTTTTTTTTTAAGTAAAACATCTGACCACCACTGCCTGATACTGACTATAATACTGACACGATACATATATGATTATAGGGGTAATTATAATAAAAAGAAAGAAATGAAGGGAGGAAAATGCCCACGCATGTTAATTACTGTGCTGCTGCTGTGTTTACTGCATTGCTGTGGGTATTTGTAATTCAAGTATTGCACAGCGAGTCAATCTGTCTCTTGGTGTTATTTTATATACAGTAGGTAAAGCAGAGTGTTCTGTACAGTTGCAGATGTACAGTAGTACCAGATGGTTTAGAAAGCTAAAAGCTGTTACCAGCTTGCGGATGCACTGTGAATGCCCTTTACTGTAGCATTGCTGTATATAGTATAGGCTGTCTCAATGTGTGTAGTTTGTTAGTGCGCCCCAAGTGTGTGTATGTGGTTCTTGTACTCTACCTAGCACGCATTTTGAGCGGTGCCAGCCGCTCCACCATTAGACCGGGTGTGTATGTCCGTATAAAAAAGTCAGTATGGCCAGGCTTACACACACACACACGCACACACGCACACACACACGTGAAGTGCACACAGGCGCACACGCACACACACACACACGCACACACGCACACACACACACACACACACACACACACACACACACACACACACACAGGTTTCTATTACTATAGTTCTGACGACATCAACAGTTTAACACAGAGAAGTGGAGCGCGATCACACACACACACACACACACACACACACACACACACACACACACACACACACACACACACAAATAGAGAGAGACGAGAGTGAAGTGGAGCGAGGAGCAGCGCCACCCTAACAAACCCTTGCCTTGTGCATGTATAATAAGTCATTGATCGGATCGGTGAATTTACCTCTTGATCAGAAACACCGATATCATTAATTACATTCATATCGGCCCGATACGATCCATTGCAGATTATCGGTAACATCTCTAATATAGACGCCTATTAGACGTCTAATCAACGTCTAGTCTAATAGACGTCTAAAAAACGTTCAAATCTAGGCGTATATTAGACGTATTTTAGACAAGCCTTTAGACGTATATTAGACATCTAATAGACCGAAAAATGTTTAGGGGGACTATTTAAAACACTTTCACAAGCCACAGTGTTTTACAGTCATTTCTCTCTTCATAGAGCAAGAAATGATGATAGGTTCTGTCTGGGCAATGGCACTTAACCTGTACCAAACGTCTTGAAAATCACCAATAAAACCTGATGTTAGCAGATCTAAACAGTGTTCCTAAAAGTTGAGTACATTCGTAGGCTATTTCAGTATCAGATTTGAGCTGATCCTTTACTGTTGCAGTAATATGGACTCTTCAAATACCAAACACCTGCCCATGGCTCCTCAGATGGAGATAAATTGTGCAGCCACCACAACTCTGTGGACGTCAGCACAGCTAAAGTTCATCCCTTGTTTTCTCCACCGCATTTCATGTCTGACTGAATTGATTGCAGGGATTGTGTCCTCGTTGTAATTCACCTGTTAGGGCTTTTAGGCTGGTATTTTTAGAGTGATATTTTTGTCTTGATATGTATTTGGCCACAGACCCCCATCTCAAAATATTTAGTTCCAGGGACCCTCAGAAGCAAAGTTTGAATTACAAATGTTCGCTTAAAAAATACATTTAGCCTATTCAAAGATTTGACCACATTTACATGACTTTTCAAAAATAGCAGCTCTACAAGCTCGTAGCGTGGCACTCGGAGCTTGTATAGCTGCTATTTTTGATAGCTAAAGGCACCTGCACCTTGGGCCCTAGTAACTCAGTCCCACTTTCTACCCCCTTGTGATGCCCCTGCACACACACACACACACACACACACACACACACACACACACACACACACACACACACACACACACACACACACACACACACACACACTGATGCCATCTCTAAGCTTAGAAGACGTGTGTAGGAGTGAAATGAAGAGAAAAGGAGACAAAAAGTAAGAGGAAGGGGGTGGGGTGAACCTCTGTGAATTTGAGGACAGAGTTTGGTGTTTAGGGGACGAGGAGAAGGTTGCAAACGTTGGTTTCACAGATGAACGGGCATTCTATTGTCTGTGGTAAACAGCTGTAATTCTCAGCCCTTGTAATTTCAAGGACACCCAGTTTGATATGCATTAATTAGGCCACTAACCACCATTTGACAGTATTTCTCTGGCACCCATAGTTAATAATTATAACTCAGCCTGAGAGTTCTCAAATGGAACCAAAGGATTTCCATTTGTACACTGTCACGGGGCAGCCTAAATTATACACTCATCAGGGACATTGCACACACACAGCTTCTAAAGCTGCTTCTAACTAATTAACATTGCCGGCTGGCTTGGAAGTGACTGTTTGGTAGTGTCCGTGTTGCATTTCTCCTTTTTTTAATTTTTTTGTAACCCATTTTTCACCTGGTGTCAATTATTAATCCTGGGCGCTGCACTCCCTCTGCATGCACTGACCTCATGCTTCTTTCTATGCATGAGAAGGCCAAGTCGCTTCTTTTCACCTGACAGGGGGGATTTTCCCCAGTTGGACTTGGCACATGGAAGGAACACGTTATTCCAACCAATTCCTTTCACCCTCCATCAGGTGCCCTTGCTGGCCAGGGGGAGGCCGTATAGAGACCAGGATTACCGCATGTATTTTGTCAGGGTATCTACCCTAGTAGACACAGAGAGAACATGCAAACTCCACACAGAAAGGCTCTATTGCCAACCCCACCTAGGGTTAGGAGGTTAGGAGGAGAGAACACTCCCCCCAGCACCCACAGCATCCCCAGCAGGAATCGAACCCAGGACCTTCTAGCTGTGAAGCGACAGCACTACCGACTCTGCCACCATGCCCCCGTGTTGCATGTTTCCAACATAAACCTCTACATCTTTACTGCTTTCTGTAATACACAAGGACTGCAATAGTTTATACTTGTGTATTGAAAACTGTGATTGTTTGTAGGTCACTTGTCTGTCCTGCTAGTATGCTGGTGGCAATCCTGTTGATTAGGAGGGTGCATGTACTGTGGAGGAGAGTGGTGTGTTTTGACTGTGCTTAATGAGCATTGTTTAATTTGTCATTGGAGTATCACCCCAAATTGTATTTGAGTTTAATCGTAAAATATCTTTGTAAAAACAGAGGCTGCCGTTATAGAGAGTGTGTTAGATGTTGGCTTGCTGTGGAACACAGGTAACAGACCTGAGGGAAATCTGCCAAGTGCCCATTGTGGAAGCATAGCCAATTGCCTGCTATGGTTGTTTTGTTTCCTTAGTTGTTTTCTTTCTTTCTTTTCTTTAAGGCACTGGTATATGGCACTCATCATTTACTAGGATGGGGTTCAATTCACTGCAGTGTCCTGCTGATTGCATTTACAGGTTAAAAGTGTTTAAAGATTGCAATTCGAAGAGTGAGTTGAATCATCTTTCAGTCAGTCCCCGTCCGTCAGTTTCAGATTGATTGCCTAAACGATCACAAAAGGAGAGACAGTTTGAGCCCGATTCTCACTTTCTTCTGAATAGGGAGCTGTAAAAATGTCAAAGAATGAATTACCACTCAACCCATCCTCTCCTCAGTGCACCTGCATTTGTGTCTGCAGTGGCAAGCTGTACCTGTCCGTCTTTGCATACAGTACCTTTAAATGAGACAAATAAGCAGTTTTTCCTCAGTGATAAAGTTGTGTGTCTCTATAAGGAGGTTGGATGGGTGGTAGACGGGCTCCACAGGGGTCCCTCTGTAGCCTCCGGGGCAAAACACAACAGAAAAACACATTGCATGGCCATGGGATGCATCACTGCTTCTGTTATGCTGATGACTGACCACCTGGACATGTTTTTGTTGTTAACTTCATAGACACATACAAAACAGAAAAAGTACAAAACTATGGCACCACCTCTTTAACTCAACCTCTGCCAAAAAAATACCCCTTTGTACCCCTTCTCTGCCATGCCCGTAGAACCCGGAGATTTAATAAACTTTAATTAAAAAAAATGTTTTTTATCGAAGCGGAACTAAAATAGGCCGGAACTAATGCTCCGTGATCGGTTTCTACACGGACACATTATTGAGCCCGTTAGCTTTCTGTATAAACTCCGCGGCTTACAGATGGAGAACGGATTGATCAATTGAAAAAATTTCAACGGATTTGAGAAGCTGATGGAATACGCAAACACACGATGCATAGCAGTGTCCGATCACGCACGATGGGAACTGGATGAGCGCCCACGTTAACAGGTAGGAGAAGCCGGCAGTGAAAGACATGGAGAAATCTCCGGGCTCTACGGCCGTAAACTACGAATGAGTTAACTGGGTTACATCTTCTGTTAGATGTACTTGAATGTTGACATGAAATAATAATCCTGTTTTGTTTCATTAGCAGGATCAATCGTGACAAAACATAGCTTAGTGCAGCGGCGCTGCGTTCAAATGCTAAGAGAAAGATGCCAAGGATTTGACATTGATGTCACTGTTATGCGACAATGAAGTAACACGGATGTGCACCATTAGGCTGCTATACTACTCGAAGCTTGTTATAAAAATACCAAGGATTTGTCAGTGATGTCACTGTTATGCAACGCGTAAGTAGCCAGTCCACTGTGTGTAAAATCCTGGTGGTGACGCGAGGTTATATATAGACTCAACTTGCCTGCGCAAGCACAATCCATAAACTTTGAATTCTCAGACGGTTGGGAACCTCAGATCTACACTGTTGTCCCTAAAATAACTCAACACTGCCAAGTTGTTGTTTATAGTGAAAGTAAAAGCCCTACAGCTTTAGCACCATATGGTGTAAAAAGTATCAATACTGCAATGTGAAATACTTTGTTACAAGTAAAAGCCCGGAATTCAAAATGTACTTGAGTAAAAGTACAAAAGTATTGGCATCAAAATTACGTACCAAAAGTAAAAGTACAAAATGTTTGAAAATAGCAGATCTTGTGAGCTTGTAGATCGTCCATTTTCAAATAGCCAAGATATAAAATAGGGCTGAAGCGGTTTATGTATGTTTTATACCTACTATTATAATTTATATCTGCAAAGTAACTAGTAACTAAAGTTTTCAAATAATTGTAGTGGAGTAAATGTATAATATTTGGAATCCCAAAATGTAGTGGAGTAGAATTAAAAGCATTGGAAATCGGAAATGGTCAATTAAAGTACAAATACCTCAAAATTATTAGTAAAAGTGCCTATAGTTACTTTACACCAGTGGTTCTCAAAGTGGATTCCAGGGACTCTGTGGGTTCCTTTAGGGGGTCTAAATTGACCCATACAAGTCTGTAACTCTGACAGTGTACAAATGGAACCAATTTGGTTCCATTTGTACACTGTCAGAGTTAAGGGGAGACCTTGACATGTGAAAGTTTGAGAAACACTGCTTTACACAACTGGTTAGCACCATGCTCTCCCCAGTGAGCTACACAGGGACTCGAACCCCTAACCCTGTGAACATCGCTGCTATGTGTTCAAATCACTGAGTGACAGAAAGAAGTGAGTGCATAATGAGGCCAGCAGCAGAACAGCGGGAGCAGCATATGTGCCTCCAGGCCTGGCTGAGCACAGTGCAGTGCACAGCAGAGAGCAGCTCTGAGCCATTCTTCTAAACCCTCATTTATTGTTACAACAGTGTATGAATTAAGGAGCTGGCCATTCTTAGAGTACACACAATTAAGAATGTACCGATGTGCCGTACGTTTCAACTCTTCACTCTTCTCTTTTCCTGAAAATGTCTTGCAGATGCATATTTTTTGGTTTCTTTCCCTGTTTTTTCCTTTCTAATTTCTATGGAGAATGGAGCGTATGTGCAGAAACTTGCAAATGGCAATAAACCACTCCATTCCCATTGAAAAGCAGAATCCACCTTCATAGGTAGATTTAATCTTTGAAGTCTGAAAGTCTGAACCCTGAAAATCTACTGTCTTGCCAATGGCAGGACTTGAAATGGCACATCTGTATGCTTATGATTTACAAGGCTGTGGCTAACTACTTAACTCATGTTAAATATTATGTTCATAAATGTATTTTCCCATAGAGATTTGCTCATTATTGCGGTCCAACATTTTGATAGAAGATTCATTCATCTATCTATACATTGCAGGAATCTCTGTAGCCAACAGGTTCTCACCCCTATTGCGTCATACAACTGACGCGATCTTAAATACCGAATGCTTCTCACCATAGACGCGGACGGATTGCCTAATGTCTCAAGGGTTAGACGCATTGGGTGGTCTAAGAAGAAAGAAAAAAAAGTAGTTCCTGATGCGGGATTCGATACCGCTCTGAAGGCTTCTTGGTTTACCAGCCACCCGTCGCTACCGTTCACGCCACTATAAACGACGGATCAGTGCCGTCTCAGGCGCCGATGACCCCCGTGAGTCGCCACCGAGGCGAGCGATAGCGAGCCGAGTTGCCGCGACGAGCGGTGGGAACGGCGCATGAGCCGACTCAGCCGCGTTACCGAATTACGTGCCGTTATGGACAGAATAGTAAATCTTGACCAGGGGACTGCTTCCGCCTCCGAATGTGGCTCAAAGAAGGGACTACGTTATCATTCCACGTTTTGTCAAAGATAAAAGCACAAAAAAAAAGGAACTTCCCAGTCACTCTGGTTAGCTCAGTCGGTAGAGCGTGGAGATACAAATCCAGGGACCGGGGTTCGATTCCCCGTGACGGCCGTCAGTGAAAAATATTCCAGTAAACACATGTCGGCGGATGCGTACTAAGACTCTGTCTTGTCCAAAAACTCTCCGTCGCACCCTAGACGCAATAGTCACTCCCAAAACTTCACAGGGGTGAAGCAAAGGAAAGAAAGACACGGCGTCGGGAGGGTGAAGCAAAGGGGGTGAGAATGGGTTGTAGCCTATGTCTGTACTTCACGATAATAATGAATTTATGGATACTGTATACAGATGCAGTGCTGACCACAAGTCCCTCCAGAGCATAGTGAGAGCAGCAGAGAACATCATCAAACACGCTGTAACAGCAACCATGAGCCATAACATAGGCCTATATAACAACAGCGTATAACAGATATCTAACAGCACAGCAACATAACAGCACTGCCAAAGTTGATATTCCATAGTTGCTTTCCAACTAAGAGATCTAAATATGAATCAGAGCTGGATTTCAACACTTCACACTCCATTGCCATTGGCAAGACAGTAGATTTCCAGTGGATTAGCAGAACATTGAACTTGTAGATCAGCTATTTTTGCTATTTTTATGACCTTCTCTGACTTCAAAGTGTAACTATGAAGGTGGATTCTGCTTTGCAATGGGAATGGAGTGGTGTCTTGCCATGTGTGGGTATCTGCAAAAATACGCTCCATAAAATTAGAAAGGCAAAAGAGGGAAATAAAATGTATTGCAGGACATTTTCAGGAAAACAGCAGTAAATACTGAAGAGTTGAAACAGCACATCTGTATTAGTTATTATTATTAAGATGATGATCGGCTTGGCCCTTCTTCTTTTTTTCCTTATTATTTCCTCCTTTTTTTATGTTTTTCTAATTTGTTGGTGCCCTTGGGCAGCATGGTGCCCAACGCACAGTGCGTGCTGTGCGCCATGGTAGCGCACAGCGTATACTGCTGGAGTGTTCTCCAGGCTCTGGAGAACAGCCATGTTCTGAGCTGAGGCCATGCCCCTAGTTAGTCAAATAAACCCTAACAGAAACAATAAAAACAAACACGCACCATATTCTCCTCCTGAGATGTGCCTTTCTGTCCTCCCTCTCCAATAGGGTCGTTTCATACTGTAATAAGGAGCCTAACTAATTTCTGTTCGGGAGGGCTCCCCGACCAGAAATTATTTAAGTTCGGGGGGAGTCCATTCATACTTTATTAACGGCTAGTGCCGAAGTCGCTTGTAAATACCGGAGGTCCATGGCATGACAACGTTTGTGGCCGATGAATGAGCGTTGCAGGGCGGATACATATCTGACTGGCCCTCGCGCTGCACGCTGAATGACTGGAGGTCAACTCGTCGTGGAAAACCTATCAACACGGAACACTTGCAAAGTTGTGTTTAAGCTCTTCTTTTCTCTTTAAAACGGTCGGCGACGCGTTAGCGATACACGTGTGCGTGTGTGTGTGTGTCTGTGTCTGTGTCTGTGTGTGTGTGTGTGTGTGTGTGTGTGTGTGTGTGTGTGTGTGTGTGTGTGTGTGTCTCTCTCGCACCTCCCAGTCCATCACTCAGAGCGAGAACCAGCTGACGATGTATCCGCTCTGCGACGCTCAATACACGCATTACACGGCCACACAAGTAGGCGTGTCTCCCTCCCAAACGACCGCTGCTTCCTTGGCTTCACAGCCGAGCATATGAACTTGGAGCTGGGCTGAATGAATGAGAAGACACCGCTGAGTACCGAAATTAAGTCGGGAGGTCACAACATTTCGGCAGCACCGTGGAGCCGAGTTTAGTCGGTTGACGCCCCCCCGAACCGGGAGGGGAAACCCATATTTGGTTCTGGACATTGCCGAACCGAAATTAGTTAGGCTCCTTATAACGGTGTGAATCGACCCTTATTTGAAAAGAAAAGTACATTTAATTTTCTACTCTTTAAAACTATTCCAATAGGCTTGCCTCAGCAGAAACCATGTCCCTTATTCCCCCAAATAGCTCAACTCTGAGTCACAGAGTCTGCTAGCATACTGTATATTTTGTCTACTTCACTGTGAGCTCGTCTCCGCCTCCGCTTGAAACGCTACGGTTCAAACTGAAGACGACCCAAGAATAAGCTGTGGATCTTGTGCTTTAACTTTCTCTCTGTTACCCTAGCATACCTTAACAGTTTTAATGGCTGCAAAAATTAAGTCCTTCATCCTGTTTTGCTGATGCGTTATTAAATAACATTTTGCACTGTTGACACGTTGGGGGGGAAAGCACCTCTTGAAGGTTAAGTGATTCAATTGTTGGAATAAACAGATAATGGTCGGCCTACTTTCTCTTGTTGACAAAATAACACTGACAGACTGAATTGACTGATACATTGATACTGATACATCATTATCAACTCTATACTATTGTATTTTTTACCAAATGCATTGGTTTGTAATAATGTACCTCTTCAAATAGATAAATAATGGAGAAATTTTATAGCAGGTGAAGTAAAGTTTTTGGTTACTGGAAACGGTTCCAAGAACATGGAGTACTACTGCAGTACAGATGCATGGTGACTTCTGCAGTACGTTGTCATTTACTTCACTGACTTTCTGCATTGCTCTTTACTGTCTGACTCTTGTTGAATCTTTTCCTCCTTCCATATCTTTTAAGCTGACACGCTGCTACACAACATGATGGGGATACTGTATCTCTCCCAGATCGTGTCAGTTTGTGCATGTGAACTAGTAAAGAACTCCAGTACTGTATCAGGAAGCTAATCATATCTTTCCTAGTAAGTAAGTGTACATATCTCACAGATTCACATACGGTGCATCTTTCCCTGCCTTTCCCTTCATGGATGTGCTATGAGAGGGGCCTGGATATTGGATATTGGACTGGGGCATCAAACTGGCCCAAAAAAGGTTGAGAACTGCTTTAGGGGATTGTCTTGTCAGTGGCATAGACGTCTAGAATTAATGCAATTTACTACCACACTGTTGAATCTGAAGAAGGGCAGGCATTTCTCCCAGAGGAGTTTGTGTAATTGACTTCTTACACTCAGTTGATTAGACATGCTGTGAATGCTGCATGCATACATCAATGTATTCATTATCGCCAGCTACTGTTGTCACCAGTTGTCCAAATTAAAAGCTAAATTGAGTCTTTCTAGCAGAGAAATATATATTATCAATTCTATGCCCGTGTGGGAGTGAGAACATTTGTAATAATCTGTTCTCCTATTCTTTTGGTAAATGCTGAACATGGCCATTCATTTTTCCACAATAGCCTATATACACTTACAATGCTCAGGTTGATTAACTCGCATTGCAGTTTTCAGCCATTTTAATTGATGATTTGGTTTGAGTTCGTTTCATCGACAAGTCTGCACTGTGCAATAAGTGCAGGCTCATTTAAAAAAGATTTTAGCAAATGTGACATATTGGAGGCAATTAAAATGCACGGTGCAAGTCAGCAGTATGAGAACAAAAAAACTGCATAAATGTCAAACTATTTCAACAGGGAAAAGAGGAAGGTAGTCTTTTTTCTCTCCCTGTTTGCTCAACCTTTTGGAGTCTTTTCTCCTTCATATCACTATAAAGCTTAGCATCCTTCTCTTTGCCTCTCTCTGTCACTCTGTCCATCTTCCCATCCCCATAGCCTCTGTTCTGCTCCTCTCCTTCATTTTCTGCCCTCTCCAAAGCCATCAGTCATTCACCGCCTCCCTATCATCCTTCTCCCTTTATCGCTACATTTAGAGTTTTTCCTCAGTGTAATCCCTGTGCCTCCTTTGCCATCATCCACTTTCGTTCTCTTTCCACCAGGGGTGTCGCACCAAATTCTGGGCCCTGGGTACTTTAACTATTGAAAAATAGCAGATCTACAAGCTCGCAGCGCAGTGCCGCGCTGCGAGCTTATAGATCTGCTATTTTGGAAAAATGTGCGTGCAAGTCTTTGAATATTTCAAATCCTTCTAAGGTTTCTTGAAAAACCTATGTTTCTATGTCATTGGTGCTCAAACTGTTTCATGTGAAGGACCA